>NC_058082.1:575513400-575745948 GCF_014858855.1 Bufo gargarizans
ATTTTGGAGCAATCTTTCAACAAGTACCTTCTAGTATTGCACCATTTTACTCATCCTCTCCACCACAGGAATTAGAGATGAGAAGTTCTCTTTGTAGCGGGGGTTGAGAAGGGTGAAAACCAAGTAATCCGTGTTATCTAAAGTGCATATAACACGAGGGTCGCGGGAAAGGCAGTCTAACATGAAGTCAGCCATGTGTGCCAGAGTACCAACAGGCAAGACGTCAATGTCAACATCAGGATGACTCTCCATACCCTCATCCTCTTCTGCCCATCCTCGCTGAACAGATGGAATTAAAGTTCCATGGGTACTACCCTCTGTAGCAGAAGCAACTGTCTCCAGCTCCTCCTCCTCTTCTTCATGGTCCAATTCGCACTGAGAAAACAAACTGTGGGAGGTCTACCTATCAACCTGTGTAATGTCCTCCCCCATTTCCTCGTCTGCCACATTCAGAACGTCGTCCTTAATTGTGAGCAGTGATCGTTTGAGTAGACACAGCAGTGGGATGGTTACGCTGATAATTTTATTATTAGCGTTATTGTCACTAACCATCTGTGTGGATTCATCAAAGTTTTTTAAAACCTCACAGAGGTCTGACATCAATGCCCACTCCTCGCTTGTGAAAATTGACAGTTGACTTGAAAGGTGACGACTAGAGTTGAGCTGACACCTGGATATTCGGGTTTGATGGGTTCGGCCGAACATCACAAAAAAGTTCAAGTTCTTGACCCCGAACCCAAACCCCATTGAAGTCAATGGGGACTCGAACTTTTGAGCACTAAAATGGCTCTAAAAATGTCATGGAAAGGGCTAGAGGGTTGCAAATGTCATCAAAATGTGGTAACAGCATGGCAAGTGCTCTGCAAACAAATTTGGATAGGGAAATTACTTTAAATAACATAAAATATGTAAAAATAAAAAAATAATAATCTTGATCTAGGAGAACGAGGTCCATATGGAGTAGGAGGTTAAGGAGGCAGTGGATGTGGCGGTGTAGGTGGAAGCGGCGGTGGAGGAGGAGGAGGTAGCCAACACTGCTTTTTGGTTTTAAATTTATTTTATTTTTTTTAAATTAGGGTACACCCGGGGGGGCGTGGCCAACTGCCGGAATGAGTGCACGCACCTGAGTGTAGCTCCGAGTCCCGATTAGAATCCTGACCCATCCTGCTTAACCGTCAGCCGCAAAAATAGAGTGGCAGGTACAGAAGAGGAGGGGATCCACCCGCAGGAGAAAAATGAGCCCAAGCAAGGCACAGGCCGCAGTGGATCGGCTCAAAGAATATGCTAGGACCAAGAGCCAACATGGCGCCGCGTCTCCATCTAACACGCGCGCCCAGGCAGCTCGCGGCAGTGCAGCCCTGCAGCATGACCTCCCCAGCGAGGAAGAGCCCAAACTCTCCCCTAAAGCGGCCCATGAACAACTGATGGCCGCCATCACTATGTGTCATACCTCCCTCACCAGCAAAATTGAAGAGGTAAAGGTGGATGTGGGCCTCCTCAGGCATGACGTGCAGCAGCTGAGAGAGAGGGCGAGACAGACTGAGCACAGAGTATCCGAATTGGAGGATATTACCAGACCCATGCAAGTCAAATTGTCAGACCTGGAAAAGAAGGTGCATCTGTGGCAGCAGAAATGTGACGATCTAGAAAACAGGTCCAGGCGCAACAATGTGCAAATCCTAGGATTTCCAGAGCGGACGGAAGGCTCAGATCCAGCGACCTTCCTGGAAAGATGGTTCAAGGGCGCACAGAGTGCCGGCGAGACCTCCACCACCAGGTGCCCCTCCCAGACCCCCAGGTGCCCCTCCCAGACCCCTTCTTGCCAGACTTTTAAACTGGAAAGATAGGGATTTGCTACTAAACCTGGCCAGATCCGCACCGGACATATCATATAATAATTTGAGGATATCACTCTTCCCCGACTTCTCAGCGGAATTACAGAAGAAGAGGTCCACCTTTGTTGCCATCAAGAGGAAGCTCCGGGAGCTGAACATCCAGTACTCGATGGCATATCCTGCTCGACTCCGGGTGATGGACGGCGGGAAATCCATATTTTTCAGTGATCCACGAGAGGCTGATGAGTTGATAGTGAGCAGACCGGGACGCTGAATCGTCTTTATTGATTTGTCCGGACACCTGGACTTACCCTCAATAACCTACTCCAGACAGAAATGAAGGAGGGCGCCTCTCTGTTTATAGATGGACTCCGCTTCCAGACGAGAACTCTGGGTATCGTATGGGGCCTAGGGCCACTTGTTCGCGACATGCGGGGCAGTTAAAGGGGGGGAGGGTTCTTGTCTAGTCTTCTTGCAATGTTCTTATGCTGCATCCCCTCTTATAGTTGGTTTACGGTTGTTTAATAGTAAGAGATATCGGGACTCACCCGGCGACACCTGCACTGGGATAACACACCGTGCAGGTCCCAGAGAATACGGCTATGATTGCAGCAGACCTCGAGTCTGCCCAGTATGTGTATGTAATGTTCCTAACGTTAGTTATTTTTTGGTTTGTACGTTTATCATGGTGGTACTTTAACATCTCCTGGAAACGGACGAGGAGATTCTATAGAGTGGTGGGCAGGGGTGGGGGAGTCGAGATATTATTTAATGGAGAAATACGTATACAATTTATTGTGCCTGAGCTAAAATGGCGGGACTAACAGTTTTGTCATGGAATGTGCGGGGACTGGGCGGACCAAGGAAAAGGATCGCTGTGTTTTCTCATGTGCGTCGATGCGCTCCAAATTAGAGATGTCGCAAACATAAATTTTTCTGTTCGCGAACGGCGAACGCGAATTTCCGCAAATGTTCGCGAACGTGCGAACCGCCATAGACTTCAATAGACAGGCGAATTTTATAACCCACAGTGATGGAAAATTTGTTTCAAGGGGACTAACACCTGGACTGTGGCATGCCGGAGGGGGATCCATGGCAAAACTCCCATGGAAAATTACGTAGTTGACGCAGAGTGTGGTAAGTTGAATTCGCAATGCGATTAATATAACCTGCATTAATCGCAATGCGATTACAACTTAGATCTGAATTTTTTTTTTTTTTTTTATTATAATAAATTTTTATTGTTTTAATACAAATTAAATAACCAAAATACATAGCTAATAATTTATAGTCCATCAGTCCGTCAAATCTGGTCTATGGACTTAATTAACAATGATTGCATAGAAATATCCATACTTGTGAAATATTTTAAAATTCAAATGGAGGACTCTAGCTGAGGAGGATGGCAGGATCCGGAACCTGATAAGCAGATATATATAGCCTTCTAAATAAACAAAGGTTGCAACCCTTGTTTTAATACCGGAAATCCCCCCATCCTCCACATTCCCAGAGACCCTCATGTGCTCAAATATATCTTCACATTCTTCCCCAGTGCAATACATATAGAGCAAGCCAGACAAATAAAGTAGCCCCCTATCTCACCCCACCCACCCTCCCTCCCTCCCAACCTTGCAGGAAGAGAAAAAAAAGGAAAAAAAAATTCTAGTTAATTAATTAACTGTGTCCCAGTCTTTCCATAAATTACTCCACTTTAAGTAGGATCCTCTTTGTTTATTAAGTATCTTCTCGTAGCTTTTCACTTTCTCAACTAAATTCAACCAGTTATTACAGTCTGGGGCGGAAGAGGAGAACCAAGCTCTAGAGATGAGTAATCTAGCCAGGAAGATCACTTTAATCAGGAGGTGGCTTTTTGTGAACTGGTAATTAACTCCAGATAGGTCTCCTAGGACCCATATCTTGGGGGACATAGGGACAAAAATTTTAAGTTTACGCGCGAGGTTTTTTTGGACCAAACTCCAATACCTGCTCACCATTGGGCAATCCCAGAACATATGTAAGTGATCTGCCTCGGAGTCACCACAACGTGGGCATTCGGAGGAGACCCTGAGTCCTCTTCTATATAGCCATAAGGGTGTCACATAAATTTTGTGCAAAATATTAAATTGTACAACAATGTGGTTGAAATTGTGTGAAACCAGCTTTAGGGTTTCCCCTATCTTATCCCAATTTGGATGACCCACCTCTGCAAGGAGAGAGGACCAAGCTCTCTGCCCTGGAGAGAGAACATCCAAAAAGAAATTATCCATTAAGTGTCTATAACAGTATGATAATTTAATTCTCGTGACAATTTTCCTACAAACGAAATCGTGTAAAAATACGGGAGTGTCTATAATAAGAGAGTGACTATTTAGAGTGCTGGAGAGTGCGGACCTCAATTGAAAATATGCATACCAAGCCACCTCACCTAAATTTGCCCTTAGTTCCATGAGGGACAAAATTTGTCCTCCACTGACTACTTGATGTAAATACTGAACATTCTTGATCCTCCAATACTGGCGGCAGCTTAAGTCGTTTAAAATGAGAAGTTTTGAGTTGTGCCATAATGGGGTGCAGACGAGTGATGCCTTAACTCCGCACCAACTCCTTATGGTCAGCCAGGTCTTTATGGCCATTCTACAAAAAAGTGAGTATCCGCTCGGGATATTTGCTAGATAGTCAGATTCCAGTACGGTAAAAAAATCACCACTCTACTACAAAAAGGACTATTTTCCCAGTCATTAAAAAGACAGAGTTGGGAAGCCACAAAATAGCCCCTAAAATAGGGGAGGTTAAGACCTCCCCGATTGTAGGGCATGGAAAAATAAAGTGCCTTCAGTCTCACGCGCTTCCTCCCCCACAGTAGATCATTAATCATACGATCTATCAGTCTAAAATACTTATCTGGGATCCATATGGGCGAATTGCGCAGGACATAAAGGACCTGGGGCAACACTACCATTTTTATTAATGAGATTCTGTCCGCTCTTGCTCTAGATCTGAAGTTCCTAATGGTTGTATTGATAGAATTGACGAATATAGCACTATATTCTCAATCTTCGTTATATTCTAGCAATACAACCATTTGGAACCGAGCAGCTCTAAGTTGAATTCGAAATGCGATTAATATAACCTGTATTAATCGCATTGCGATTACAACTTAGATCTGAGATCCTAATGGTTGTATTGCTAGACTTGACGAATATAGCACTATATTCTCAATCTTCGTTATATTCTAGCAATACAACCAATAGGAACCCAGCTCTAAGTTGAATTAGAAATGCGATTAATATAACCTGTATTAATCGCATTGCGATTACAAGTTAGTCAAATTTGTGACACTGCAGCTTCAGAATAAATCTAAGGCTACTTTCACACTTGCGTTCAGAGCGGATCCGTCTGGACGGATGCGTTCGGGGCCGCTTGTGAGAGCCTTTAAACGGAACTCACAAGCGGAGCCCCGAACGCAAATGTGAAAGTAGCCTTAGATGGATGATGTCCTTGCTTTTTGATAGGAGGTGGGAGGGTCTGGGAGGGAGGGTATGCTGATTGGCTGGAATGTTTCTGCTGACTGTGAGGTACAGGGTCAAAGTTTGCTCAATGATGATGTATAGGGGGCGGACCGAACATCGCATATGTTCGCCCGCCGCGGCGAACGCGATTATGCGATGTTCGTCAGGAACTGTTCGCCGGCGAATAGTTTGGGACATCTCTACTCCACATATACTAGGCCTACAGGAGACCCACTTAACATCCAAAACGGGCAACAGAATTAATAAGCCCTGGGTACAGTGGAGTGCCAGCGTATATGGGAATTCATACTCCAGAGGAGTGACAGTTCTTGTACATAGAGGGCTAAGGTGGGAAACTCAGAGGCTTGTAGTGGATCCCGACGGACGTTATGTATTTGTATTTGCACATATTAACTGTATCCCATGGGTAATCATTAATGTATATAATCCCCCGCCAGCCAGTGTATCAGTGTTGCAGGCTGTGGTGGGCTTTGTAGTGCAGTACCCGAATGTCAGATTACTTTGCATGGGGGACTTTAATATGTTGATGAACCCTGAATTAGATCGCTTCCGGACCTCAGCGGGAGATGGAGTAGGGGTCTCTTCCACCTCAGTGCTTTTGAAGGTGGCCACCGAGATGGTTTGGTTGGATTTAAGGAGGGAAAGACATCCCCTGGTGATACAGTATTCTTGCTTTACCCCCTCTAGGGGAGCTCTATCTAGAATAGATTACCTAATGGGAAACGCAGTGACCCTTACCAAGCTGGAGAGTATTGAGTATTGTCCACAGGGACCCTCTGACCACGCACCACTGCTAGCGAAATTTTCAATGCTGGGGGAGGGAGCAAGAGGAAACAAAATGCGTATACATCCCTTCTGGCTTACCCTCATGGAGCCCAATGATCGGAACCCGGATCAACTACGTATGTTTTATGAGATCCAGGGTGACACAATAGACAAGCTGTTACTATGGTAAACGTTAAAAGCCTATCTGAGAGGATGCATTAAATCATCCATAGCATTTATCAAAAGAGAGGCTCACCGTAGAGAAGAGGAGCTCCAAAACTCATGTAGAGAAGCTGAGAGCAATTTCACTAGAGACCCCACTGAATCCAACAGGTTGGAATGGCTCCTTAGGGGTAGGCAGTATAAGCATCACTTAAAGGAGAAGAGTGATCGCAAACTATTTTTCCTTAAGCAGCAATCCTTTGAGGTGGGAGGACAGGCAGGCAAGTTACTAGCCCATATTGCCCGAAACAACGCCTCGGCGCCCCCGGTTATACGTATTAGAGGGGCGGATGAAGGGATAATAGAGACAATGCCGGGCATCCTGTCTAGATTCCAGGAATTTTATCAGGAACTATATAGTTCTGTAGTACACTATTCTACTCAGGAGCTGAGGTCGTACCTGCAGGAGGTGACATATCCCCGCCTGAGCTATGAAGATAGGGCAATGTTAGAGAGTGAAATTCAGGTAGCTATGAGAGGACTCACGGCTGGAAAGGCACCCAGCCCTGACGGTATTCTGATCGAGGTGTACACCAGATACATTGACATCCTGGCCCCTAGAATGGAAAAAATGCTACAATCGGCAAAGATCCAGCAGAGATTGCCAGACTCTTTCTATAATGCCAATATAGTGGTGATACTAAAACCAGATAAGGATCCCTTGGAGTGTGGGTCGTACAGACCCATCTCTCTGTTGAACCTTGATTATAAAGTGCTTACGAAAATAATCGCCAATAGATTGAATAAGGTCATAGCGTCTGTTGTACACCCGGATCAGTCCGGATTTATACCGGGGATGTCTACTTCCTCTAACATTAGGAGAGCGCAGGTTATTACGCAGGTAGGTGGAGCCCTGGACAACCCGTGGGTCTTGGCCTCCTTAGATACGGCCAAAGCCTTCGACTTGGTGGAGTGGCCATATTTATTGGAAGTATTAAACTGCTTTGGCTTTGGCACAGTATTCGCTAAATGGGTACAGATGCTTTATAGGCAACCTAGGGCGAATATTCTAGTGAATGGTTCTCATTCAGGTCAGTTTAACCTCGGCAGGGGAACCAGACAGGGATGTCCCCTGTTGCCTCTCCTATTTGCACTGGCAATAGAGCACTTAGCCCTTAGACTGAGGCGGGACGAGGTCTATAGGGGAGTATCCTTAGGAGGTAGGGAGGACAGGTTCGGCTTATACGCTGATGACCTGATACTTTTCATGGATAGGGTAGATCAATCGCTGCCCAGAGCAATTGAGCTAATAGAAACTTTGGGCGTTTTTCCGGACTACATATTAACTGGGCCAAGTCAGCTCTGATGCCCCTTAAATCAGTGGATTGGCCCACGATATACTTTAACCTCCCAGTTGTAGACTGGTTTAAATATCTGGACATCATAATAACCAGAGATCCTTCCTTGGCATATACAGTACAGATCAAAAGTTTGGACACACCTTCTCATTCAAAGAATTTTCATTTTTTTCATGAAAATGAAAATTGTAGATTCACACTGAAGGCATCAAAACTATGAATTAACACATGTGGAATTATATACATAACAAAAAAGTGTGAAACAACTGAAAATATGTCATATTCTAGGTTCTTCAAAGTAGCCACCTTTTGCTTTGATTACTGCTTTGCACACTCTTGGCATTCTCTTGATGAGCTTCAAGAGGTAGTCACCTGAAATGGTTTTCACTTCACAGGTGTGCCCTGTCAGGTTTAATAAGTGGGATTTCTTGCCTTATAAATGGGGTTGGGACCATCAGTTGCATTGTGGAGAAGTCAGGTGGATACACAGCTGATAGTCCTACTGAATAGACTGTTAAAATTTGTATTATGGCAAGAAAAAAGCAGCTAAGTAAAGAAAAATTTGTGGACATCATTACTTTAAGAAATGAAGGTCAGTCAGTCCGAAAAATTGGGAAAACTTTGAAAGTAAGGGCTATTTGACCATGAAGGAGAGTGATGGGGTGCTGCGCCAGATGACCTGGCCTCCACAGTCACCGGACCTGAACCCAATCAAGATGGTTTGGGGTGAGCTGGACCGCAGAGTGAAGGAAAAAGGGTCAACAAGTGCTAAGCATCTCTGGGAACTCCTTCAAGACTGTTGGAAGACCATTTCAGGTGACTACCTCTTGAAGCTCATCAAGAGAATGCCAAGAGTGTGCAAAGCAGTAATCAAAGCAAAAGGTGGCTACTTTGAAGAACCTAGAATATGACATATTTTCAGTTGTTTCACACTTTTTTGTTATGTATATAATTCCACATGTGTTAATTCATAGTTTTGATGCCTTCAGTGTGAATCTACAATTTTCATAGTCATGAAAATAAAGAAAACTCTTTGAATGAGAAGGTGTGTCCAAACTTTTGGTCTGTACTGTACCTTGAACACTGAGCCCCTCATATCAACATTTGCTGGGAAATTTGCAACATGGCAATCCCTTCCCATTTCAATTATGGGACGTCTGAACCTCATAAAAATGGTTCTCCTGCCTAAAGCATTGTACATACTAGAACACGCTAGCACAACAATTCCGCAAAGTTTCTTTGATCGCCTCTACTCCATGATATCGGTCTTTATTTGGGGGAAAGATAGAAGGAAATTGGCGCTTCAGACTCTACAAAGACCTTAACTACAGGGGGCGGCGCTTCCGGACCTTTTCTTATATTTCTTTGCAGGGCAGTTACGTTACCTATCAACCTGGATATCTGCACAGCCTCTCCCCAGTGCAGAATTTTATCTGCAACATTTTTTGCAGATCCACTCGTTGTGACCAGTGCTGGAGGATATTGGTTTGTTCTCTGGCAGGACCCTCCAATTACATAAATTTGCCCATCAGGTCTGGGAGGCAGCTAAACTCAAAGCCTATAGGGACCTGCCGGATGCAATACTCTTGTGGGAGAACCCTATGTTTCAGCACCTGGAACGACATGATGGAGTAGCGCTGTTGAGGGATCATGGGGTCCTGACAGTGGGGGACATCTATGAGGGGGGATCTTTGAGGTCCTTTTCTCAACTCCAGGACAAATTTGCCATCCCAAGACACATGTTCTTTAGGTATCTCCAAATTAGACATGCCCTTTCGGCACAGTTTGGAAGGGGCACCAGACAGATATCCAAATACCCATTGATTGGAGTATTGTCCACACAAGGCCCCAGGGGTCTTATATCGGCTGTCTATACACACCTCATAAATGCAAAAATTGACACTTCCCCACTACGTGCAGAAGACAAATGGAGGGAATGCATTCCTTTGCTATCTGAGACAGAATGGGCCGATGCCCTAGAAGCTCCTACGAGAGTTTCTCCCTCAGTTAACAATAAGCTGGTACAGTTGCATATTCTCCACAGGAGTTACCTTACTCCCACCAGGTTATTTAAAATGGGTAGAATAAATGTAGACAAGTGCATGTTACTTACGTTACGCACATCTAGGGCTAAATTAGAACTGCCAAAGTCATGCAGCCAGATTGTCATAGCTGAGAGATATATCAAATATCTAGGGATCAAAATAGGGAAAACCCCCGAGTCGCTATATGCCCTGAATTATGTCCCACTGTTCCAAAAAATTAGGAATGACCTGGAGAGATGGAAAAACCTACCGTTGTCTCTTACGGGCAGGGGTAACCTCATCAAAATGATTTGCTTCCCAAGGCTATTGTATCCCATGCAGACAATGCCACTGCTTTTAAAACATTCGGATGTTCGGAGTATTCAATCAATGTTCTCAACTTTCCTGTGGTCAGGGAAGAAACCCAGAGTGTCATTATCTAAGTTGATGTTGCCTAGACACCAAGGAGGTATAAATATCCCAAATATGAGAATTTATAATCTAGCAAAACACACTACTATTCGGATCCCACATTGGAGCAACAACTCTCCGCAAAGTGGCCGTTGGTGAACTTACTGCTTACCAAGAGGCAATCGCTCCCACCCCATTTGAAACAGTCATTGATTTTGAGGGACACGATGGTCGCATGGAAAGAAGTGTGCAAATTAGCCAAGAGACCATTTCTAGCGTCCAGAAACTTGGAACTCTGGAAACATCCGGAGTTCCCTTTGGGGGCTCAAAACAAAATGTTTGAGACATGGAGGGCCAAAGGAATTCATACATTTCTAGATATGCTTCATATTGCCGGGAAGAGGTACCTGACATTTCCGGAGGTGTGTGAGAAGTTTGGTCTTGATAAATCCCAGTTCTTGGCTTATCAACAGGTTGTCTATTTTTGTAAACAGAGGTTGCTAGATGTCTCTAGCGAATGCACGAGCCAATACTTGGCATTCTCATTGGGATACGGGGCTACGAGATATTCTATTTCCCAACTATATCATGTCATGAGAGAATCAATAGATAACAAAGTGAAAGCCGGTCTCTTTAAGAAATGGGGTAGGAAGTTACAGGTCCCGTTGTTGGTGGAGGAGGTTCTGATGGGGTGGGAGAGGGTATGCAGAGCGGTACCCTGCGAAAAGTGGAGGGAGTCACATTTCCGTCTCATACATTCGGCAATATACGCGTTTAATGTTTCGAGACGTTCACCCAAAATGGGGTACTTGACAGCTTGGCCGAAGTGTGGAGCTGAGCATGCAGACCTACTACACTGTGTGTGGGAGTGTGATTTCGTTCAAACATTTTGGAAGGCGGTGGTGGTATGGATTAGGGAGACTTGGGGATTAGCGCTGTTACACAGCCCTACTGTTTTGCTTTTCCATGTTTTTGACGATGCATCCAAACCTCGAGGGATAATTGATGTGGCCCTATTGGTATCTCTCCGTGGTCTTCTGAATAACTGGTTGAAGCCCAATACTCCTCAAGTTGGAGAGTTGATTTCTCAGATGTCTCACTTTATGTATATAGATAAGTTAGACACGGAACAGCAGAAAGAGAGGAAGACCAAAAATTTATTTCGCAAATGGCAAACATTTATTGAGAAACATATTCCGCGGGGAGATATCAATGAGCTGATGGCATCCTTCAGATGTACAGAATGGTACTCGAATGCAGTGCTAACTGGGAGATTGTCGACGTTGAGGGTAGATAACAGAGGGTTATATATAGCCTGACAATAATATTTGAAATTATTATTATTATTATTTTTTTGTTAATATTTTTTATTTGTAAAAGCATAGATACAAATAAACACGACACAGAAAAGAGTTATGACATTTCTCCCTGTACCACATGAGAAACAAACAATCAACATTAATATGATACATGTATGATCGCAGATTAAGGAAGAGTCAGCGCAACATTTGTTTATATAACTATCGTCGATACAATAATAGGTGGCAAGAATTCTAGCAGACAGCCAAATTTCAAGAGAGAAGCGTCACTAATTGGACTATGCTACTCAGACAGAGTGTATATGTACACCACTATGAACGAATGCGACATGACATATATTAATCGGGTCAGGAGAGAGAAATAGTAAATTCCCCATTTATTTGAGAACTACCTATGATTACCCTTTCTTGAATACTCTGTACGATTCCCAGGCTAGCCAGTGAGATCTAAATTTATGAATAGTTCTGCATTCCCAGTTAGAGATTTCCTCAAGCCTATATATCTGGTCTACTCTGGAGCACCATTGTTCAATAGAAGGGACTTCAGGTGACAGCCAATGGAGCGGGATCAAGTATCTAGCTGCGTTAATCAGTTGTTTATATAAATCGGTATTCTGGTTACCACTGGTTTTAGGAAATAGATTTAACAGCGCCAGCTCCGGTTGAGGTGCTAGTGAAGACGAACAGACTTTGTTGCAAATTACGAATATCTGTTTCCACCACTCCTTTAACGGAGGACAATCCCACCATATGTGTATGAAGGATCCTCGGGCTTTTAAACATCTCCAACATGTGTCAGACGCTGATGCGGAATACAGACAGGTTTTATCAGGTGTTTTATACCACCTTGTCACCACTTTATAACAATTCTCTTGAATTCTAACACATCTTGATGCTCTATGTGGAGAGATCAATATCTTGTCTATTTCTTGTCTGGAGAATGTTTTATTCAGATCCCCTTCCCATAATCTAATATACGCCGGTGTAAAGAGAGCATTAGGCAATCTTAATTTCTCGTATATCTGGGAAATTAGTCTGGTTGGATATTGTGTGCTGTCTAAAAGGTTTTCTAGCCAGACCGGCGCGCGTGAGAACTCCTTACCAGTTATATTTTGTTGAAGATATGCCTTCAGGAAAAGAAGAGGGGAGGTATTTGTGTGATTATAACCAAGTCTGGTTTTCAAGTCTATTAGGGAGTAAAGATGGGATTCGTTTAGTATGTCCCTTACACGGGTAGTGGAATTTTTAAGTGAGCCTATCACACTATCCAGCAGAGCTTTAGGTGCCAAATTCATAATATCTCTAATTTGTAGGGTTATGGAGGGAAAGGGTATACAGTGTTGAGAATCTTTAAACCTTTTCCAGGCAGAGAATGTTGCTCTTATTGAGGAGGAAGCTGATGGGGGCAGTATTTGAATCGTTCTGTGACCTAATAAGAAGGCTCTAAGGTTGCAACCCACCAAATCCTGTTCCATAGAGACCCAAGACTTGTTAGGGGGTTCTCTCAACCAGTCTATTGCTCTGGCTAGGAGGACGGCTTTACCATAAATTTCGGGGTCCGGTAGAGCAATGCCTCCCCATTTTTTTGCCCTGTTCAATGCTTTGTAAGACAATCTGGGTTTTTTGTTAAACTAGATGAATGAGCTAAAAAGGGATCTTACCTTGTTATAGAAGGCTAGAATAGGAAGGGTCTGTTGTAAGTAAGTCGGTTTCGGAAGAATAAATGAGGCCAAGATATTTTTCCTTCCAAACCACGAAAGTAGTGGCGTTTCAAGATTTTTAATTATCTTGGTTATTTCCGCCAACAGAGGATCATAATTCAGCGCAAACCATTGAGATGGATCTATGCCAATTTTGACCCCTAAATATGTCAGAAAAGGAGCTGTCCAATTAAAGGGGGATGTTTGTGCCAATTTATTTTTTGTTGAGGCTGATAGTCCTGAGCAAATGATGAATGATTTACTATGATTCACTTTAAAGTTGGAGCAAATTCCATAATTCTCCAGGTGTTGGTAGATACTGGGCAGCGCGGATTTTGGATTGCTGATCAAAACAAGCATGTCATCCGCGAAGGCTGCAATTTTGTGTTCCTGATCTCCGAGGATTATGCCTTTGATAGTGGGATCGTTTCTGATTTTTTGAAGAAGGGGTTCAAGCGTCAGAACAAATAGCAGAGGGGACAATGGACATCCTTGTCTGGTGCCATTTTTTATTCTGAACGGGCGTGATATTGTGCTATTAACTGAAATGGAAGCGGAAGCGTTAAAGTACATGGCATCAATGGCATGTAAAAAGGCAAGTGGGAAATTCTGGGAAGTGAGGACCTGCTTCATGAAGGACCAGTTGACTCTGTCAAAGGCTTTTTCGGCATCCGTACTGAGAAGTGCCACTGGCAATGATTTTGTCTTTGCATAATGTAAGATATTAGGACTCTAGCCGTATTGTCCTTACCTTCCCTGCCTTTGACAAAGCCAACCTGGTCCCCATGAATAAGCGAGGGGAGAAATTTCGCCAATCTATTGGCTAGTAGCTTTGCGAGAAATTTGAGGTCTAGGTTAAGAAGGGAAATGGGCCTGAAATTAGGACACTGAGTATGGTCTTTGCCTTCTTTGGGGATAAGGATGATGTTTGCCTTGGTCATGTCGGCCGAAAGAGGTTTGTTCTCCAGGGACGCATTATAAATTGGAAGCATATATGGGATCAGTGTGTCGAGGAAGGTTAAATAGTAAGGGGTTGGGAGCCCGTCCGGGCCTGGGCTTTTCTCTTTAGGTGAGTTCTTTATGACTTCTCTCAGTTTGTCATTGGTGAATGGGGCTTGGAGAGAAGTTTTGGCTTCTTCTGACAATTTTGATAGTGATAGATCTTTCTGAAAACCTTCTCCAGGGTGCCTACCCTGTGTGGCGTTAGCGGTTGGTTGGGGGGGGGTCTAAATTGTATAGGGCTTCATAATAGTTCCTAAATTGGGATGCAATTTTTGAGGGGTCAAAGATCAGGGATCCTGAGGCCTCTTTTAATTTATGCACATAGTTATCTAGTTTTCTTTTTTTAATCCTCTGAGAGACCTACTTCGAAGCCTTATCGCCATGTGCGAATACCTTCTGTTGGGAATGCAGGTAGTATTTAGCTGAGGCTGTGTTTAGAAGATTTTTAAGAGATGTTCTAAGTTTATTAAGTTCCTCTAAGTGCGAGTTAAGAAGTGAACTCTTATGTAAACCCTCTAACCTTTTAATTTGTTCATATAGTGATTCCAGTTGTTTTTCCCGTTTCTTTTTAAGATAGGAGCTTAAGTTAATACATTGGCCTCTGATAAAAGCCTTGTGGGCGTCCCAGAGAATCTGAGGTGATATATCCTGAGTGTTATTTAAATTGAAGTATTCCTCTAAAAGAAGATGAAGGCGCTCTTTGGTCTCTGGGGTTCCCAGTAGGGATTCATTCAGCCGCCAAGGTTTGTTATAGCTCCTTTGTTGGGGTGCCGACACTGACAAGTAGATCGGAGCGTGATCCGACCATAAGATAGATCCCATCTCTGCTTCAGAGCATAGCCCAATGTGATTTTTTTGTAATAAATAAGTAGTCCAGGCGTTGATATGAGTTGTGGGCAGAAGAATAGAAAGTGTATTCTAAGGTCTCAGGGTGTAGTGTGCGCCAGGAGTCTATTAAATGCGAATTCCAAAGCTTGTTTGTTAAAGAGCTAAGAGCTTTTTGGGAGTGTGCCGATTTGCGTGAAGAAGAGTCTAATAAAGGGTTTATTGCTACATTGAAGTCACCCCCCAGTATGGTAATGCCTTCCTGAAAGGGAGTAGCTAAGGACAAGACTTTTTTGATCCAAACGGTTTGTTTAATATTGGGTGCATAAACATTGATGAATGTATATGACTGCTGTCCTATTTTCCCTTTAATCATTAGATATCTACCTTCAGGGTCGCTAATCTGGTCACTAAAGAGAAAGGGGATATTTCTATTGAAACCTATACTCACACCTTTCGAGTTAGAGGAAGGGGATCCACAATGGTACCAGTGAGGGTATTGAGAGAATGATAAGTTGGGAAATTTGTTAATCTTAAGATGGGTTTCTTGAAGAAATAAGACGTTAGCTCTGTCTCTCCTCAGCACCCCAAATATATGGCGTCTCTTGGATGGCGAGTTAAAGCCATGTACGTTATATGATGCTATCCGTAAGTCTGCCATTAGGGGAGTGGAGGAGAGCCGAGACGTCCAATTTAGTATATGTATGAAGTAACGTCTGAAATAGAACAAGATAGTTTACTGACCAGGCTGTGGTGACAAGGTTGGTATAGTACTGCTTGATTCTCTCTTGAGATTTTCCCTGCGATCTAGGATCATATTGAACACAAAAAACAACATAAATAACATAAACAAAAACAGAATAGTAAGCAAAATCAATTGTCATCTGAGGGGAGGGGGATGAGAATTCCACTCGTTTAGGAATCTCTCCCTACGAAGTATAAGATATCTTTCGGTAGGGGCAGTCCGTAGATATATAGACAACCCCTCCTCCAGGTACCCGACTCTACATAGTTAAGCGATCAGAAATCAGGAAAGGATTGCAAACACATTTCACCTGAGGCTATATCAACAAATAGCTTAAAAAATAATGTACCAAGAAATTTGGGTAAGCCGCCTGCCAATAGTGGATACCTAAGTTGGAAGCAGGTAAAATCGTAGGAGGGTTATGATAATATTATATATGAAATATAATAGCCAACTAAAGGGGGAAAAGGGCAGAGGTAAGGGGTTAGCTATCGGCAGGGGTACTGTAGTGGATCCGCTACAGGTTATATATCTGCTAACAAAAGTTATAAGTCCACTAGAAAAGCTAGCTATATAACATAACCTAGGGGTTAACATACAAAACATTCCCCTGTTATCTGCCCAAAGTAGGGCCCATTAATGGGCCTGGGAGTATGCCACTCCGAGCAAACATATAGGGACTATACAAAAACTCAGAAAAACTCAGAAAAACCTGACATCTAAGTCATACTACCAGTCCTTTAGTTGTCTGTTGGATGAAACAGCTAGGAATATGGATTCCTGTCTTCTTTGTAGAGCGGTTGGTTCCGGATCAGAAGTAGTCCGTGTTGATCCTCCTTGGTGTTAGAGGGGAGTTCTTTCTCTTTTGGCGCTGTGCTTTAGGAGTTCTTCTGGGTTCGAATGGTGCTGAGTATTGGATTTTCGGGAGTGCTGTTAGATCTTGAATGTTGTCCCAATTCTCAATTCTCAGAGGCTGTATCTCCAGACAGTCGAACATCGGGGCCAGGTCTGCATGAGAGTGGATGTTGTGCCTGCGGCCCTCTACGGCGAAGGAGAGACCAAACGGGAAGGTCCAGCGGTAAGGAACTTTGTGAGCCCTAAGCCAGTCCATCAAGGGTTTAAGGATCTTCCTTTTCTTTAGGGTCACTGGGGCTAGGTCTTGAAAATCGCTGATCTAGGAACTTTGTGAGCCCTAAGCCAGTCCGTCAAGGGTTTAAGGATCTTCCTTTTCTTTAGGGTCACTGGGGCTAGGTCTTGAAAAACGCTGATAGGGGCCCCGTTGTAGCTTATTTCAGCAGTGTTGCGTGACTTAAAAAGGACTGCTTCTTTATCTTGGTAGCTAAGAAAGCGGCAAATTATATCTCTTGGTGGATCAGAGGCCATCGGTTGGGGCCTTAGAGCTCTATGAGCCCTCTCGAGAATGATTTGCGTCGGGTATTCAGGACCTAGTAGGTCGGAGCATATAGCCAGGACCGCTGATGGCACTTCTGAGGCGGTAATGGTTTCTGGAATTCCTCGGAACCGGAGGTTATTTCTCCGGCCGCGGTTTTCCTGATCTTCTAGTGCTATATGAACCGCGTTCAATTGGTCTTGGCATTTCCTGAAGTTGTCTGCCGCCGCCATTTGCCACTCTTGCATGGAGGTTTGTGCCGTTTCCAGATTTTCCACTCTGCCTCCAATATTTCTCACTTCTTGTCTGAAGGATGCCAGTTCGTGTGCGACTGGTTCCAGGGCTTTTGTCAGCGCCTTTTTCAGGAATTTCCTGGAGATCGGCAAGCTTTGAGACCCTCTCGTTTCTTCGGTATCACTGTCAGCTTCGGAAACCTCATGGTCACTCGTAGCTTATTCAGCTTGAGGTGCGGGCGCCATCTTGGCTTCTTTAACGGCGCATATCGCCGCCGCTTTTTTTATAAATTTATCCATATCTCCTTCATTGGATACGTTCTTTTGGTGGCGGGTAGCTTCCCCAGTTCTAGGATTCCCGATTTTCACCATTATTCGTCAGGTATGCTAGCGTTAGCTGTGTAAGGAGAGACTCGATGTAACGGAGCTCAGGCGCTTGCGACCATTCCCTTCCGGCGCTAGCTCCGCCCCCCAATATTTGAAATTATGATAGGGGAGAGGATTGTAGGATTGGACATCCTGGAGAGTGGGAAGGGGGGATAGGGAGGGAGGGGGGAGTTGAGCCTTTTGATATTATTTCACTGCTTGGTCTTTTGTTGTATCTATAAAAACAAAAAAGTGATGTATTATATGCATATTTATGTGACATGCTGAGAAAATGACATGTGATATTGATGCATCACGAATAAAAAATATGTTACAAAAAAAAATAAAAAATGGGTAGAATAGAGAGCAACAGATGTCTCAGATGTCACCAAAACGATGCCAACTTTTGGCATATGATTTGGGAGTGTAGATATATACAAAAATTCTGGAGGGACGTAACATCCTTCCTGTCAGATTTAGTCCCTGAACTGTCCCTCTCTGCCCCAAAATGTGTGTCCTGGGAATAGTAGAGGATGAGCAGTGGTCCCACCATCTTAGGATATTCCTGTAAGAGACCTTATTCCTTGCTAGGAAGTCGATAGCGCTTAGATGGATGGCCGAAAGGTTGCCCACTCTAAATCAGTGGAAAATGATAGTAAATCAGCTAATACTGATGGAGAAAGTGGTATAGAAGCATAGAGGATGCCCACAGGAATTTCAAAAGGTGTGGGGAGAGTGGTGTGCGTCCACAAACACGCTTTCCATCCGAGTTGCCTCACTCATGCCCTGAGTACAATAGGAGTTATGTAGGTCCCTACTGTTTTGCATTCTCTAAGTTTGACTCCCTGAAATGGTATGCTCATTGCTGTAAGGAAAATGCTTTTTACATTATAGAAACTCTGCTGCGCACAGGGATATACTACTATGTACCATGTCTTAAGTTATGTTTTACTTTTGATTTTAGTTTTCTGATTCTAGTGTCATGTAACATATGGCATGTACTTTGCTATCTGCACCATTATACTTCAATAAAACGAGGTAAAAAAAAAAATTAGGGTACACCCAAAACATTGGGAAATATAACCTGTGATAACCCCCTCCAGTCGTGCTAAACACACGTTCAGACAATACACTGGCTGCAGGGCAGGCCTGCACCTCCAAGGAGTAAAGGGAAAGCTCAGACCATGTGCCCAATTTGGAGACCCAGAAGTTGAAGGGGGCAGTTCAGTCAGTTTGTGTAGGCATGTGCACACATACTGCCCCACCATGTTGCATGTCCCTGTGATGTTCACAATCCAATTGGATATCTGCTCTATTAGCTTTTGATGTTCTTTTCTGCGCCTATCATGTTGATCACGGTTAGCGGTGAATCAGGGTTCCACGCCGGAGAGGGAGCGTGAGAAAGAGAGACCACATTCAAGGGAGATCAATGGATGAAATTTAATTGTGATCGAGCGGAAATGTGGGAAAAGTTATTAAAACTGAAGAATCGAAGGAAAGAAGGGGGCGCGCAGCAATTACCCACTCCTGACTTGGGGAGGTAGTGATGATAAATAAAAATACAGGATTCTTAAGATGCCCTGTTATTGGAATGATTAATAAAAAAATATAAGGAATGTCACTGGGGTATTTAGGATTTGTAAAAGTTAAACAGGAGAGGCCCTGCTGCTGCTTTGTTGACTCCACCATCCATTTGGATATCTTCTCTATCAATTTTCGATATTCTTTTCTGAGCCTACCATGTTGATCACAGTTATCGGCGGATTAGGGTTCCATGCCGGAGAGGGAGCGTGAGAAAGAGGGACCACATCCAAGGGAGGTTAATTTTTTTTAAATTAAATACGATCGAGCGGAAAAGTGGGACATATTATTGAAGCACAAATGTGGGACAAGTTGTTAAAGTTTAAAGGGATTCTGTCACCTCCCCTAAGCCAAAAAACGATTTTAAAGCAGCCATGAAGCACAGCTTACCTGGATTAGGCTGTGCTCTTTTATCTTGAAATCCGTCCAGCAGTTACTGCAAAAAACGACTTTGATTGATAAGGAAATGTGTCCTGAAGGTGCCCAGAGGGGCGTTTTTTTCTTCTTAGAGAGCCCAGTACCGCCCCTCTTTCAGTGCCCAGCCCGCCTTCCTTGTACTGTCTAACCGCCGCCCCCAGCCTGCCACAGCCTCCCCTCCCTCTCCTCCCCCTCCCTCACGCCGAACGAACTCTCGCACAGGCGCAGTAGCCACTGAGGGCTGCGCCTGTGCGATCAGCAGGAGACTGAGGGCAGGAGCTTCATCCTCGTCACTGGGCATGCGCTGAGCCCAGTGACGTCCGATGCTCGCTCTTCCCTCAGTCAGCAGGGAAGAGCGAGCATCGGACGTCACTGGGCTCGGCGCATGCCCAGTGACGAGGATGAAGCTGCTGCCCTCAGTCTCCTGCTGATCGCACAGGCGCAGCCCTCAGTGGGTACTGCGCCTGTGCGAGAGTTCGTTCGGCGTGAGGGAGGGGGAGGAGAGGGAGGAGAGGCTGTGGCAGGCTGGAGGCGGCGGTTAGACAGTACAAGGAAGGCGGGCTGGGCACTGAAAGAGGGGCGGTACTGGGCTCACTAAGAAGAAAAAAACGCCCCTCTGGGCACCTTCAGGACACATTTCCTTATCAATCAAAGTCGTTTTTTGCAGTAACTGCTGGACGGATTTCAAGATAAAAGAGCACAGCCTAATCCAGGTAAGCTGTGCTGCATGGCTGCTTTAAAATAGTTTTTTGGCTTAGGGGAGGTGACAGAATCCCTTTAAGCATTAAATGAAAGGAGGGGGCGCGCATCAATTAAAGAAGAATTTTTTCAATGTAATTCCCTGTCACCTATGCAGAGCAGGGGTTTGTATACGGCAAAATTGGTAAAATGTCATCTTGTAACAGACAATTTTTTATTTATTTATGTCCCTATCACCTATGCAGAGCAGGAGTTTAATCAAGGCAAAAATAGTCAAATGTCCCCCAAGAATGTAACAGACAAATTAGTGAAATGTTTTTACCTGTCTACTAGGTATAGCAGGGATATATCACAGCCAAAAATGAGTGAATTTCACCCGAGAATGTAACAGACAAATTATTGAAATTTGTTTACCTGTCTACTAGGTACAGCAGGCGGCGCCTCCATGATGTACTCGGCGCGCAACATCGGGCACAAGTGCTCGATAAACAGGTATCAGCTGCATTTTATAATTAGCTCACATTGAGGCTAAATGGGGGCTATAATGGGGGAGCCATGACCACACTTCCATTAGCCTCCTGACGAAGCTGAGGCAAAACGCGCGTCGGGGTTCCAGCCTGCCCTGTGTCCGCTGTCTCTGCCCTCCATCATGTCTTTGGGTATGTTTGTTTTTCCAGTATAGAGATTTTCTTTCCTATAGCTTCTACTATGTTAGCTTGGTGTAAAGGGACATGTTTATTTGTATCATTTTAGACAGACACTGTGTTATTACCTTCTCTGTCATTATTGTTATATTATATAGGGCCCTGCACCTATTTTAACTCTCTTCAGGGGTATGCAGTGGAGTGAGGTCCACAGTTATTTGTGGCTGTCTTGTACCTAATGACACCAACTTGTGAATTACTCCACTGCATACGGCACATACCCTTTACATGTGTTCCATCTGTTTGGCGGGTTTTTGAGACACCGGCGGGGGGGACTATGGTGTCCAGCTTGTTTGCTGTTCTTTCCAAACTAATTTTTTGTAACAATGTCTTATATTTATGAATTATGATCAATATATGATATAATAAAGTATTTATATTTTTATATATACTGGGCATTCTATGGTTGTGACAACACTTTTAGGTTTATATGATTGGCTCTTGGTTTGCCCTACTTTATGGCTTTATAGTGAGGTCTTCTTTTTTGGTTCTATAGGTACAGCAGGGGTATATCACACTCAAAAATTGGTGAATTTCATCCGAATATATAACTGACAAATTAGTGAAATGTTTTTATCTGTCTACTAGGTACAGCCAGGGTATATCACACCCCAAAATTGGTGAATTTCACCCGAATATGTAACAGACAAATTTGTGAAATGTTACTTGTCTACTAGGTAGAGCAGGGGTATATCACAACCAAAAATTGGTGAATTTCACACGAATATGTAACAGACAAATTAATGATTTTTTTTTTTTACTATTAGGCATAGCAGTGGTATATCACAGCCAAAAATTGGTGAATTTCACCAGAAAATGTAACAGACAAAACAGTGAAATGTTTTAACCTGTCTACTAGGTACAGCCGGGGTATATCACACCCAAAAATTTGAGATTTTCATCCGAAAATGTAACAGACAAATTAGTGAAATGACATAAAATAAAATACATACAAATTTTAAAAAATATAAACTTGATTTATGAGGTGGAGGTCCATATGGAGTAGGAGTTTGAGGAGGCTGTGGACGTAGCAGTGTAGGTGGAAGCGGCGGTGGAGGAGGACGAGGTAGCCAACACTGGCTGTTGGTTAAATTTTTTTATTAAGTGCACTCCAAAAGAGTGTGAAATATCCAAGATACAAGAATGAGCAATTGCGCTGTAGTATATCAATGGCTGGTTAACTCCAGTATACATGTCTATTCTGCACAAGGTACGGACAAGTGCTGTGGGATCCATGCCTGGTTCATTTTAATGAACGTGAGCTTATCCACATTGGCTGTGGACAGTTGGTTGCGCTTGTCTGTGATAATGCCCCCTGCCGTGCTAAACACACGTTCAGACAATACACTGGCTGCAGGGCAGGCCAGCACCTCCAGGGCATAAAGGGCAAGCTCAGGGCATGTGCCCAATTTAGAGACCCAGCAGTTGAAGGGGGCAGACCCGTCATTCAGTATGTGTAGGGATGTGCACATACTGTATAAATTTGTCGTTTACGACAGACATTCTTTAAAAGTAGAAATAATGGCAGTTATCCCTGTTTGAACTGTGTAAACTGTAAATTGATGCAAAAAGGCAAGGAATTTGTGCACCCAAGATCAGGAGAAAAATGTACAATTAGACACTATCTGACCTGTGATTCTTCATGGTTAGTCTACGTTCTGTGGTGCCCCTGCAGACTTCTGTATGTGGGGGAGACAACCACGGACGTGAAGACGCGCCTGAACAATCACAGGTTTAGCATTAGAAATGGTAGGAAAGACCTCCCGGTATCAAAACATTTTAGTGACTACAAACATAAAGAACAGGACCTTAGGTTTATGACACTTGACCATGTTGCCATGCCGAGGAGGGGGGGTGATAGGGTATCCCTCCTCAAGAAATGCGAGCTTAGGTGGATCCACCGTTTGGATACACTTAAGCCCAAAGGGTTAAATATTGAATTTAGAGTGACCTCAGGAATTATAAGCTGAGGAGTGCAGGGGGTGGCTTACGTTGTGCCGTCTCCCAGGTCTCTGACCTTACTGGAGTCATTGTTTATGATACATCATGATATAAGGATTGTTCAATCTAATTTTGGTATATATTTATTCCGCAGTTACTCATTGTGAGTTTTGGACACCTGCGGGAGGAATCGCTTATCCAGTTTATCCATTTCAGTTACCTAACAATTTTAATCATTACCATTGATACGGGGTGAATTTGTTATGTGAGTATATGTACGAGAATGCTTGCTTGCCAGACACAACGGGGGGTATTCCGGGTGACTGGTATAGTGGGTCAGTATTTTTACACACCATCCCGTATAAAGTATAGAATATAGGGTACAATTGGAATTACTATATACCTTAATAACCCCCTGTGGTTACTATGAACTAGTGTCATTTTAATTTATGTTCCGCAGGTTTAATTGAAAATCGAGTCTGGCTGCGTTGATATGTATAAAGATAGATGGCACCTGGTGATCGCATGATGTGATTCTGACAGGGTGCCGAATATGCGCATGTAGCAGCCACAGTGGTTCGCAAACAGTTAGTTGAAGAGGCGTAGATGTATACTAGATGGAGGCGGAGGCAGATATTCATTATTTGTGATGTCTGGCCCGCCGGGAGCATCGGATTTATGACATACCAATGCGGTTGTTGTAGCGTCCCGCGACATTGGCCCTTTTAAATATAGGATGCACGATTTATTGCGGCCAGGGTTTGACATGCAATATGATAGGAGGCATAGTCAGGTATTCATTTGTGATGACATGAGCCTGTCCTGATGGTCGGGTTCATGACGCGCAGCGCATGTGCAGTAGGGAGAGCGACACGCTGAGACAGGGGCTAGCTCCATCTTTGGTAGAGTGGTGAGAGAACATAAGGTAACTAAGATATATGGATTCCTGGACTGTGCGGTTTCTCTTGCAGGTGTGAACTATGCTTAAGCAAGCCATTTTTTTAATCACTAACACAACGTGGTGAAGCACGATTTTATCCTAAAAAAAGGATGACACAATTGAAGATATAACACTAAGGTGAAAGGCACTTTACCTGAGAATGATGGCTGCTACGTCATGAACTGACACTTGAGAATGATTTGTTTTTATGGAGTTTTTATATGCACTTGTATGTAATTATGCAGGAAACGAGCACTGATTACTTCCTGATATGTTCCTATATATGCACAGTCACTTTATTGTATGTACCCTTGTCTTGAGAATGGCTCTGTGAGAGAGATGAAACGTTGCCTTTATCAACATGTCTTGAATAAATATCACATTTATTCACTTTTTTTTATCTAAGGAGTGCTGCGTTATACTTATTTGGATGGTGTTTGGACCTTAGGACCAAGGTCAATACGCTAGCACCTACATAACCTGAAGATGGGAGTGCTGTCCTGTGATTTTTTGGACTATATATATATATATATATATATACACGTATACATACACACACATATATCATGCCCCTGATATCAGTTGTTATTACTAACAAAAGTGGTCCATGAATGAACATGAATGAACCAGCAACATGGTCATGGGCATCTAAGGCTCACAGAAGTGCATGGAGAGTAATTACTTTCCCATCAGATGAACTACTGTTTCACAAATTGCCAAAAAATTATAAAATAAATATATCATGGTCGTAAATCTTAATGACATCTGAGAGGGTAATAGTCTGTGATCACAGTTATCACTGATTATGGCCTTTGCCTCTGGGGGTCTGCATTGCACTTCCTATATTTGGTTTGGCATCATACATGGTGCAGAAATATATATATATATATATATATATATACACACACAAGGTATTCAAGTATATAGCAGTTCAGAACATTTTTCAGAGCCTAAATACTTGAAAGTCATATTACACAATCAACACTTGACCTTTCAATAGAATATCGCTCACCATTCTCAGTAGCTGTATACACACAGATGTCAGTCTCCAGTACTATATACATTATCATAACTCACTTTGATTATTCCACCAGTATGTGTCCCTTTGCTTCATAAAGGACATACTGTACAATGTTTGCCTTATATATGCTGCTTCTGACATTGAGTTCTCTTTCTATAAAGTTAACATTTCTGTCTGTAAGTGGGACTGTGTTATTTCCACCAGCTTTTGTAATGGCTTTTGAAAACCATTATAGGAAAAGTACAAAGCACTTTATGTTGATGGATATAAGAATGTGACACATATGGCAGCAAGAGAATGATATGCTGGCTGTAGCTACTTATGTCACAAGGCCATCATGTCAAAGTTATCATGATAAATGAGTTATAATCCAAATGTTGAACACTATGGGGGGAATTTATCATATGAATTGCTTTGGTGTCAGTTTTAAGTCTATTTTTGGTTTCGATGTGGTGTGATGTGGTTTTGCCACTGTCACTGAAAGTACACCAGAGTGGTGCCTAGCGTAGAGATGTGGCTTTTTTACGACTTTTTGAAAAGTCATACATACTGTAAATGAGACGTAACACTTTTCTAATCATTAATCGCAGCCAACTTTTCACTACACTTCTGAAAGTGGTGAGACTCACAACATGTTGAAAAATTTGGCCAAATTAAAAGCAGTTACAAGCCCATCATACAGGCTTCGCCTCCTATGTATCTGAGTTGCAAAAGTAAATGAATCACACTCATAAGTCTGTTTTCTCTTCCATTTCAGACCCTAGAAGAAAAGTACACATTCTAAAGCCAGGTGATTGGGTAGTCCTCAAAAGGCAAGTGAGGAAAACCTTGGAGCCCAGACAGATGGTCCAGATCAAGTGCAGCTAAAGACAACCACTTCAGTCAAGCTGAAAGAAAGACCAACATGAGTCCACACTGTTCATTTGTCAAGTATTTATTCCATATAAGATATGAAATCATAAAAATTATGATTTCATATTTTTATGAAATATGAAAAATGAAAAATTTTATTGGCGGACATATAAATGCCAGTACTTTTATTGATGAGATCTAAAGTCAATTTGTGCAGCTAATGAAACAGGGTGAAATTAATTATATAAAATATAATTTATTACAAATAAATACAGTAAAAATGGCATACAAATGAATACGAGGACAATATCAAAATTGACCACAAGATGGTACTCCACCGTTTACGCCAGGCTCACTTAAATTTACTACACCAAGTACAATACAATGCTACTCATTTTTTTAAATCAAATTATTACTGATTAGTGTACTGGTTATCAAAACATTATAATGCAACAAAAAAACAATAGAAATTAATCTGTGGAAAGTCCCTTATGCTCAATCAAAGAATATGCCAGTAAGAGACATCTTATAAACACGCCCGTTGTTCTAACTACGGATAATAAAATCTGATCAGAGATCCCACTCTGATAGAAATATTACAGGAATTCTAATGATGTGCATGTTCATTAAAATTTCCCATAAAATTATTGTTTTAACACTATTGACCCACTAACAATGGGGTTTCAACTATATGCCAGTTGGAGCGATTTATAATTACTGCAAATGAAATATTATACATTACCCCTGGCTTTGGGATAAAGAGCTTTCAGAAGGGACCCAGCTTTCCAAGATTTAGATCTGTTAGTTTCTTTTTGTGAGTCTCGAGTGTGTCCCTGGAAGAATTCCTTAGGGTGTAGGGAGCTTTTTCTTAGGACTGGAAGTGAAGATGTTCTGTGATCTGTGACGTCCTGTGGTACGTTCCTGACGTGTGAAGTGATGATGATCCCTGATCTCCAAAACTGGATCAGATATTCTAATCCTTATCTATGCCCATCCCCTCTTGAATTAGGGATCTCCAATTAGATGAGGTGTGTGTGACGTATGTTAATCATGGGGATGATGTCACGTAATTGGCATTCCTTAGAAACTTCTGCCCATCTACCACTTGATGGCATTGTTGTACCACATAACAATTTAAAATATTTTAAAATAATTAACACATATATATTTAATTTACACATATATATATATATATATATATATATATATATATAGCTTCATTACACGACTTAAACTTTGACCTCTCCCAACTTAAATCAATTAGGAGGAACTCTTCTTTGACACTTTAGAATCACTTTTCCCAGACATCATGGATCCATCTTGACAGTTAACATCCCATCTTATTTATGGTCAGATAAGAAAACAAAATCTTTTAACTTTTCTCCTGGTTTGTGTACCCTAACTGTCTCAGCTATTGAGTAATGATGTTTGAAATAACATCAGCTCCTCTGAATGGATCCTATTTAGGAAAATTCAACTTAAACACTCTCTACATCCCCTAAGATTACATATCTACTCAGTGAGATACACACAGTATAAAATATACATTAACAACATTTGGTTATAATACATCAATATTGCATAGTATATATGAATCATTAACAAGTTCAAACGCTAAATAAATGCACAAAGGAATATATATATATATATATATATATATATATATATATGTGATTATATGAATAGATATCTATTCCACACCAGATGTTTTTTATGGATATCTTTCCTTATCAGATCATGGCTCAGCCATGAAACACCCATTGCTCCTCAGACAGACATGTTTAGAAAAAACCAGTACAGATAAATCCATGTCTCTAAACAATAATAAAAAAGTATAATGTTCTCTATATATTCACTTTTAACACATTGAACTTGCCTTGAACCCATCTTGTTTTTTTTTCAGGTTCATGCTGATCACATGCTGTTAAAGGCAATGATCATCCATGTTGAATATAGTATCATCAGATACATTGTACACTTATGAAAATGCACAACAAATCCCCCTTCATTCCAAAAATGTTCCATAAAGCGTATTTGGAATGTTCAAAAGGGCTTTTCATATGTCTTCTTCGATGCGTAGACTTGGCTTATAGTGTTCCAACCAGAGCTTGGCTAAAGTTCTTCTGGAGAACCTTATCTAACGCATGACTTGGATGGTCAACAAACTCAACCATTCCATAGATCATGCAAAACAGGATATAAGTTCGATAAAGGTTTATTTTGATTCTCCATCTCCACATGAATGTTTAATAGGTTCCTTTTCAATGAACCAACTTCGATTTCCAATGTCTTGATATAGATGGAATCGGCAACTGTCATACCGGTAGTAATAACAGTGCCCACTATGCCAAAGATTATGGCGGCTACGATTGCAAAAAAAAATGAATCGCTTTGGTCTGTAGAAAACTGTTCTCTGGCTAGGGTTTTCCTTGCTCGTTCCAGGATCTGCGTAATCCGTTCTTGGAAATATCCGATGTGCATCTGATACCAGGATTGGATTTCCGGTCACTGGATTTCAGACACTTTAAATTGCCTTTTGATGAAAACGCGTGGATCCAGGCTGATGTAGATAATATCCTATTTTGGGAGAAATGTTTCCTTCCGGGGACCTTCCATTGAGGTGTGCCAATTTTCTAAAGGCCTCCGAGTACATCGGTTTATATGGCAGTATGTGGCGGACTAGCAGTTCCGACAAGCCAGTGGTCAGCCGTTGAGTAGCAGGTTTATTCGGCGTCATCAAATTTTTACAGTCGAACATTTGGGCAGTGGCGTAACTACCGGGGAAGTGGCTGCTTCGGGGCCCGGCACCCGGCAGCATGCCCTGTCTATCCCTGCAGAGCTGACAGTGAGAGGCACGCAGCTGACAGGCTGAGGCAGCAGCCGCAGCAACGCACACTCTGAGCTATGAGACCCTGGTGTATTTAAATCTCATTTAACATGTCTTTCACATCAGAGGCAAGGCATTTACCCACACAGCTATGAGATCTGTATTACCAGTTACTTAAAAAATAAATAAAATTAAGACTTCTACTGTAGGTAACTTTGATACCTAGTGTACATACACATGTCAGCTGCCCCAGCACACTGTGTATGGATGTAGCAGAGCTGGGTGTGTTGGGGCAACTATCATGTGTATGGTTGTACACTAGGTATCAAAGTTATCTACAGTAGAAGTCTTATATATTTATATTTTTTTTTTCAAGTAACTAGCTATACAGCTGTCATAGCTGTGTGGGGAAGTGCTTTGCCTCTGATACAGATGGGTTCGAATCCCAGCATAAACTTTTCTGAAAGATAGGCTAAATAAGAACACGAGCACCAAATCTTCAACACTAGAGGCTGCTGGGAACACAGGAAGAGGCCTGCATCGCATCGCTGACATGGAGGTAAGTGTAAACGTTTTTTTTTTTTTTTTTAATACCGGACTGTTACTTTACTGCCAAGGGGGAGGGGGGGCTATTGGCGCCATGATACTGACACATGGAGGGGGGAGGAGAGAGGCACTTGATACTGGCACATTAGGGGGCAGGGGGAGAGGATGGCACTATGATATTGGCACATGGGGGGCAAGAAATGGACATAAATCATGAGGGGCAGAAATGTGAAATTTAGGGGGGGGGGCACAAAAATGTAGATGCGCTTGTGTTGACAAAAATCCTTGCACCGGCCCTGGATAGGTGTATAGTGTGAATCCAGCACAGTAGTGTGTGTGGTGTATGTAGCAGAGCTGTATGCTAAAGAGGAATGTATAATGTGTATGTAAAATGTGTAACATAGTGATATATCATGTGCAACTCAGAGCTGTGTGTAGCAGTGCTGTGTATGTAAAATGTGCAACACAGTGATATATAATGTGCCACTCAGAGCTGAGTGTGTAGCAAAGCTGTGTATGTAAAATGTGCAACACAGTGATATATAATGTGCCACTCAGAGCTGTGTGTGTAGCAGAGCTGTTTATGTAAAATGTGCAACACAGTGATATATAATGTGCCACCTAAAGCTGTGTGTGTGCGCATGTAGCAGAGTTGTGTATGTAAAATGTGCAAAAACCCTGATGCTCTCAAAAAAAGCAAGCAATATAAAACATTGTAGTTTGATACCTTTTACCCCTTAAAGACCGGCCCCATTTTAATTTTTACATTAGCCATAACCTTTAAATTTTTCCATTCACATAGTCATATGAGGGCTTTTTTTGTGTGGGACAAGATGCATTTTTTAAATGTTGCCACTTAATTTACCATGTCTTGTATCAGAAAGCAGGAAAAAAATAAATTATTTGTGGGTTAAAAAAAATTAACTAAAAAATTAACCTCAAAAATTAACCTCAAAAATTCCGCCAAGGTTTTTGAGGTTTTGACATCACGGCGTTCACTAAAAATGACGTCTTTATTCTACGATACAAAACTTGTATAGTTTTTATTTGGTTTAATTACTTTATCAATTACATCAATTACTTTTCTATATTTTGGTCTATGTGAGGGCTTGTTTTTGTTTAACGATCAGTAGTTTTCTTGGGGGGAGGGGGCCCCATACAAAAATTTGCTGTGGGGCCCAGTCACTTCTAGTTACGCCCCTGCATTTGGGCAACGGAAGCCTGCCTTCTGCCAGATGAAGATAACGAAGGCACGGTAGAAGGTGGAGTGGAGGACAAATTGGAGGAGAGAGGAAAAGGAGAAGAGGCAGGACGTGGAGCGCCAGGAGTATGGCTTTGTGGGTTCTGATGACGTTGCTCCCACTGGGCTCGGTAATGGGTGGCCAGGTGCCTTTTTAAGGCAGTCGTCCCTAGGTGAGTGTCAGACTTACCGTGACTTAAGCGTTGAAAGCACAGGCTGCAGATGGCAACACTATTGTCAGCAGCTGACACGTTAAAAAAAGCCCACACTGCGGAGCCATGTGCCTGCGTCATGGGAGAGTAAGATGTGACCGTGCATGGTGGATCGCTTGCTCCAGATACATTTACAGTCTGCTTTTTGCCTCCTGTACACTGCTAGTTCTGCCTGCTTTTCATCCTTCTCCTACCTATCTGCTGCTCTGTTTCTCCCTTTTAACTCGCCTCCTCTTCCTCCCTTGTGGACACCCACGTGACGTCCATCGACATATCATCATCGTTACCTTCACCACCACTGACATTAGAGATCTCGGAGTAGGCAGCAACAGCTAGGACCACCCTTCTCGGGCTGATCAGTCGTCAGACCACTGGGAGGCAGCTGTTGCTACCTCCTTTTCCTAATTCGATGCCAAGAATGGCTGTGCATCGGTAAGGTCTGGGAATAGATGGGAAAATAATTCCTCTGACTCGAGTGAAGGGGCTATGGTGGTGGTGGTGGTGTCTTTGGGGGTGCACATAGCAGAGAGGTTAAAGGGTGCAGATACAGAGGATGAGGAGGGTGCAGAAGCAGAAGGTTGAGTGAGCCACTCAACCAACTCTGGTTCGTCCTTTGACGTAATTGCACGCACCTTCTCCAAGTTCCCACTTAGGCTCCGGCCTGGTGCACCTGCCCAACTCCTACAACTACTGCGGAATGACCTGCCTCTTCCTCTGCCTGTCATTTTCAAAATGACCCTGGGCCAAAGAAGAGCAGTATTTGTGGAAGCAGGTCTATCGCAGGCCTCAATCAGTATTTGGTGGAGGCTGGTATATCGCACCAATTAATCAGTATTTTGTCGAAACAGGTATAATTATTATTAACCATGTTTATAAATTAGAAACTTACGGACTAAAAAAAAAAAGAAACAGGTATATAGAACACCTGAATCAATATTTGGTGAAAGCAGCTATATTGCACCCCTCAATCATTTTTTGGTGGAACAGGTATATCAAACCAATAATAAGTATTTTGTGGAAGACAGTGTATCGCAGGCCTTAGTCAATATTTGGTGGAAGAAAGTTTATTGCACCCCTCAATCAGTATTTTGTGGAAGCAGGTATATGGAACCCCATAATCAGTATTTTGTAGAAGCAGGTATATTGCACCCCTCAATCTGTATTTTGTGGAAGTAGTTATATTAAACCCCTTAATCAGTATTTTGTGGAGCAGGTATATCGCACTTCTCAATCAGTATTTTGTGGAAGCAGGTATATAGAACCCCCTTAATCAGTATTTTGTAGACGCAGGTATATTGCACCCCTCAATCAGTATTTTGTGAAAGCTGTTCTATCGCAGGCCTTAATCAATATTTGGTGGAAGCAGGTATATCACACCCCTCAATCAGTATTTTGCGGAAGCAGGTACCGTATATAGAACCCCATAATCAGTATTTTGTAGAAGCAGGTATTTCACACCTCTCAATCAGAATTTAGTTGAAATAGGTATAAAGAACAACTTAATAAATATTTGTTGGAAGCAGGTATATCACACCCCTCAATTAGTATTTTGTGGAAGCAGGTATATCGCACCCCACAATCAGTATTTTGTGGAGGCCGGTGTATCCCAGGCCTCAAAAAATATTTGGTGTAAGCAGGTATATCACACCCCTTATTTAGTATTTTGTGGAAGCAGGTATATAGAACCCCTAAATCAGAATTTTGTAAAAGCAGGTAAAGCCCACCCCTCAAATAGTATTTTTTGGAAACAGGTATATAGAACACCTGAATCAATATTTGGTGGAAGCTGGTATATTGCACCCCTCAATCTGTATTTTGTGGAAGCAGGTATATCAAACCCCTTAATCTGTATGTTGTGGAAGCAGGTATATTGCACCCCTCAATCAGTATTTTTTGGAAGCAGGTTTATGGAACCCTATAATCAGTATTTTGTAGAAGCAGGAATATCGCACCCCTCAATCAGTATTTTCTGCAAACAGGTATACAGAACACCTGAATCAATTTTTGGCGGAAGCAGGTATATTGCACCCCTCAATCAGTATTTTTTGGAAGCAGGTAAATTGCACCCCTTAATCTGTAATTTGTGGAAGTAGTTATATTAAACCCCTTAATCATTATTTTGTGGAGCAGGTATATCACACTTCTCAATCAGTATTTTGTAGAAGCAGGATTATCCCACCCCTCAATCAGTATTTTGGGAAAACAGGTATATAGAACACCTGAATAAATGTTTGGTGAAAGCAGGTATATCACACCCCTCAATCAGTATTTTGTGGAAGCAAACCCCTCATTCAGTATTTTGTGGAACCAGGTAAATTGCACCCCTTAATCTGTATTTTGTGGAAGTAGTTATATTAAACCCCTTAATCAGTATTTTGTGGAGCAGGTATATCGCACTTCTCAATCAGTATTTTTTAGATGTAGGTATATAGTACCCCTTAATCAGTATTTTGAAGTAGCAGGAATATCGCACCCCTCAATCTGAATTTTGTGGAAGCCGGTGTATGGCAGGTATCAATCGATATTTGGTGGAAGAAGGTATACAGAACCCCCTTAATCAAAATTTTGTAGATGCAGGATTTTCCCACCCCATAATCAGTATTTTGGGGAAACAGGTATATAGAACACCTGAATAAATGTTTGTAGGAAGCAGGTATATCGCACCCCTTAATCAGTATTTTGTGAAAGCAGGTATATAGAACCCCTTAATCACTATTTTGTAGAAGCAGGTATACCCCAACCCCTAAACATTATTTTGTGGAAGCAGATATATCAAGCCCCTTAATCAGTATTTTGTGGAAGCAGGTATATAGGTTTATCGCACCCCTCAATCAGTATTTTGTGGAAGCAGATATATCAAGCCCCTTAATCAGTATTTTGTGGAAGCAGGTATATAGTACACCTCAATCAGTATTTTGTGGAGCAGGTATATCGCACTTCTCAATCAATATTTTGTGGAAGCAGGTATATAGAACCCCTTAATCAGTATTTTGTAGAAGCAGGTATATTGCACCCCTGAATCAGTATTTTGTGGAAGCTGGTGCATCGCAGGCCTTAATCAATATTTGGTGGAAGCAGGTATATCACACCCCTTAATCAGTATTTTGTAAAATCAGGTATATAGAACCCCTAAATCAGAATTTTGTAAAAGCAGGTAAAGCCCACCCCTTAAACAGTATTTTTTGGAAACAAATATATAGAATACCTGAATCAATATTTGGTAGAAGCAGGTATATCACACCCATCAATCTGTATTTTGTGGAAGCAGGTTTATCGCACCCCTCAATCAGTATTTTGTGGAAGCAGATATATCAAGCCCCTTAATCAGTATTTTGTGAAAGCAGGTAATATTTCACCCCTCAATCTGTATTTTGTGGAAGTAGTTATATTAAACCCCTTAATCAGTATTTTGTGGAAGCTGGTATATCACACACCTCAATCAGTATTTTGTGGAGCAGGTATATCGCACTTCTCAATCAGTATTTTGTGGAAGCAGGTATATAGAACCCCTTAATCAGTATTTTGTAGATGCAGGTATATTGCACCCCTTGAGCAGTATTTTGTGGAAGCAGGTATATCAAACCCCTTAATCAGTATTGTGTGGAAGCAGGTATATCGCACCCCTCAATCAGTATTTTTTGGAAGCAGGTATATAGTACCCCTTAATCTGTATTTTGTAGAAGCAGGAATATCGCACCCCTCAATCAGAATTTTGTGGAAGCCGGTGTATCGCAGGTCTCAATATTTGGTGGAAGAAGGTATATAGAACCCCCTTAATCAGTATTTTGTAGAAGCAGGATTATCCCACTCCTCAATCAATATTTTGGGGAAACAGGTATATAGAACACCTGAATCAATTTTTGGTGGAAGCAGGTATATTGCACCTCTCGATCAGTATTTTGTGAAAACAGGTATATCCCACCCCTATACATTGTTTTGTGGAATCAGGTATATAGAACCCCTTAGTCAGTATTTTGTAGAAGAAAGTATATCGCACCCTTCAATCAGTATTTTGTGGAAGTAGGTATATAGAACCCCTTAATAACTATTTTGTAGAAGCAGGTATATCCCACCTTCCAAATATTATTTTGTGGAAACAGGTATATAGAATACCTGAATCAATATTTGGTGGAAGCAGGTATATAGAACCCCTCAATTAGTATTTTGTGTAAAGAAGGTATATAGAACCCCTTAATCAGTATTTTGTAGAAGCAGGTATATTGCATCCCTCAATCAGTATTTTGTGGAAACAGGTATATAGAACACCTTAATCAATATTTGGTGGAAGCAGGTATATTGCACCCCTCAATCAGTATTTTGTGGAAGCACGTATATTGCACCACTCAATCAGCATTTTGTGGAAGCAGGTATATAGAACCCCTTAATCAGTATTTTGTAGAAGCAGGTATATTGCATCCCTCAAAAAGGATTTTGTGGAAACAGGTATATAGAACCCCTCAATCTGTATTGTGTGAAAGCAGGTATATTAAACCCCCTTAATCAGTATTTTGTGGAAGCAGGTATATTGCACCCCTCAATCTGTATTTTGAGGAAGAAGGTATATAGAACCCTTTAGTCAGTATTTTGTAGAAGCAGGTATATCGCATCCCTTAATCACTATTTTGTGGAAGCAGGAATATAGAACCCCTTAATCAGTATTTCGTAGAAGCAGTTATATCGCACCCCTCAATCAGTATTTTGTGCAAACAGGTATATAGAACCCCCGAATCAATATTTGGTGGAAGCAGGTATATCAAACCCCTTAATCAGTATTTTGTGGAAGCAGGTATATTGCACCCCTCAATCATATTTTTTTTGGGGGGGGGCAACAGGTATCACTCCCGCTGCAATAACGCTTGTCCCTCTATATACCTGCGGAATCGCAGCAGAACTGCACACAACTGTTGCACAATACAAATGCATTATAATATACTTTATATGTTAGAAAGTATATTATAGGTATATCACACCCCTCAATCAGTTTTTTGGGGGGCAACAGGTATATCACACCAGTTGCAATTAGTTATTCCAATAGAGTTTGCCCCTCTATATACCTGTGGTATCGCAGAAGAACCACACACAACTGCCTCACAATACAAATGCACTATAGTATACTTTCTATGTTAGAAAGTATATTTTAAGTATATCACACCCTTCTGTAAATCACACCTATCAATAGCACACCTATACCAGTCATTAAAAGGACTTTTGTGGCCCTATTAGCTAGCGTTTGATGTCCTTAACAGTCTGTCCCTGCTCCATAAAGCAACATCTGGCAAAATATAGAATGTAAAATGGCTGCTAGATTGGGTTCTGTTATAGGATGGGGGTGTGTCCATGTGCTGCAGCGTCTCAATTGGCTGTCCTGTCCCACCTAATGAATGTGTCATGGGTCAAAGCTTGTTGCAATGCAAAAGAATATGGCGCATGCGAACATCGCCATATGTTCGCATGTTCTGCAAATCAGATCAGGACAGGGAACTGAGGGTCAGGAAGCAGAAAATGGTTAGTATAAGGGCAGATAACATTAGTGGAAACTAGTACACTAGAAGACCTGTGACATAAGTAACCTGAGATGGGCAGCCATAGGTTGTGGAACATTTGGGTGTGCGCTTGCTCTTTTGAAAGCAGGGGAGCCTGTATGTGCCCTTCAGTGGCCAAGCTTGCTTTTAGAGGAAAGAGGAGGGCTAGCAGGTCTAGATGGCTGGATAAGCCAGGTATGTGGAGTGGCACACATGTCCACCCAGAGGAGTGAGAATTTGGGGGTCACGGGTCACCAACATAACACTGCTGGTAGAAATCAACAGTCTTGACAACATTTTCTACTTATTAAAATGAGTTTTTCAAGAAACATCACAGCCTGTTCCATGTAACTCAAGATTACAAAATTAATTTAATTATCTTGCAGTTCATCACAAATCTATTTATATGTTCTTTACAGAAAAACAAACCTTTATTCTGATCGACACCAACTACCGTAATGACACCAACCACAAATCATTGTCAAGAAGTCATTGGAACAGATGTTAGAAATTGCGCTGAACATTTTTTACATTCTAAATTTTATTTTCGGCTGCCTCAGTCTCCCCATTCCTCGCAGAATATATTTAAAATGCCTGCGTTGTGTAAATCATGTTTTGACAGTTGTGAAGGTACATAAACTACTTTTCACTGAAACACTTTCCATGTAGATAAAAATCTGTCTGCCAACCACCACAATGTGTTCCTCCATCAGGTTCCTAGCATGAATTTTTTCCAAATTAAAAGACATCATGTAGACCATATGAGCCAAAATATTTAAGAATATTTAACTGACAGTGATATGAAGTCGTAAAGTACAGTTGTAGATGTTATTTTTGATAGATTTGAGGTGCATGTTAATGGAACCCGATGAAGATAGATAACTCTCTGATATTATTGAGCAGACAGCTGCCTTGTGAATTGTTACTATGCCACTAAACATCAATTTTGTCATAATAGCTGCTTACATGAAAGAGACCCAAAGTCCCCTTGTGAATCCTTAAAAGCTATTTCTGCTCTTTGTAAAGTTGTTTAACTTTGTTTTGATTTTATGTGTCTTGGCATGGATGTAAAGCACATAATCACTGGCAGACTTGTTCTTCTAAAACCTTGGACAAGTATCAAATTTAAAGGCACAAGTTATGCCATAAACCTTCCCAATTGCAGGTTATCTGCTAGTACACAGGCATTGATATTTGAAAGGATTTACATATGCCAATGTCATGACAATATAGCTTATATTAAGTGTTCTTGCATGGCAAGACCACTTACTGTTATGTCAATGATATATTCTTATTATTATAGCCAAATTTACCACCCTAACTCCTCCGACAGTTTTTACACTACATAGACAGCAATATACCAAAACATGTGAATTGTTCCCGATTGGAGTGCTATTACTTTGTGGAACGCCGAATAGTTCCCGAAATATAGGCGTTTTTGTGGCGAAATTGGTCCCATAGGAATGAATGGCGGAATGTTCAAAACTAGAGTGGGAGCTGACAAAAGCTAGAGTGTGAGCTGAAAAATCAGGAAATGATGTTTAAACTTCCACCACTCCCTCATTTTTTCAAGCCCACCTACACAAATCTTATATCTTATAAAAATGTCCACGGCTAAGCCATAGTCCTGATAGTTTTCACAATATGACCATTTTATGCAACTCACGCTGCCCATTGACATTCATTGAAACTCCACTCTAGCCACCTTCATTTTTATTATTTCAGAGACATACTATGCATCAAAATGTAGGTCTGGGAGTTGTGGTTCTTACAATATAAAGTTCTTTGCTGTAGGATTTATAAGTTTTAAACTACAACTGTTTGCAGATGGCAACCACCAGTGAAGTGAGCAAGTTGGAGCAGTTTGTTTTTAACCGCTCTTCTCTGCTCTTGCTGTAGAGTGAGTTGCCGTAGGAACCCAGGTGTGTGTGAGCAGCCAGCAGGGTGACAAAAGCTAGAGTGTGAGCTGAAAAATCAGGACATGATTTCTAAATTGCCACCACTCTCTCATTTTCAAGCCCACCTACACAAAGTTGTGTACGCTAATGTTTTTATAAATGTATGTTTTAATGTAACTGTGAAGCACTTTGGGCAACATTGCAATCAAATGTGCTATATAAATAAATAAAAGTTGAAATGCATTTCTCACTCTATCAAGCTTGCCAAATGATCAATCAATTGGTTAGTGTAATGTTTACTATCTTTACTCACTCCAAACACTCCACATAGTTACTCTGCCTAGTCCAACCTTTCCACAGTTACTCCAGCCACTCCAACCACACAACAGTTACTCAAGCCACTCCACCCAGTTACTCCGCCCACTCCAGTTGTAAACTACTGGTGGAGACAAGAACACTTCACACAATTTCCCCAGAAATTGTAGCTTTTCTAGTTAAATTATGTTATGCTTAATCATATTTATAAAGCTGGAAATATTGCTCAATGTTTTGTGAGATAATAATATTTAATGGGATGCAATGTCACAGGTAAAGCCATATAGACTAGTGGATTTATTGGTTCATATTTAAAATAAAATATACTGAGCAATGGAACAACAACCTCCAGGGGAAGACTGGGAGCTTAAAAGTAGAAGGGGCCATCAATACAACAGTGTTCCAAAAAAAGCACCCCAACAGAATGAAATACCACAATGCAGCACAAAATACTGCTCTTACAGAAACAAATACCACAGTACAGCATTAAAAAAGGGCCTAGAAATCTTTGAAACTGCAGCAACATCCAGTAGAATACAGCTGTACAACACCTCTTACATCCATTGTTATCTCCTTTGATGTAGATTTTTTCTTTCCTCATCTGCTTCATTTAGCCCAGACCACCATGACAACTTATGACTATGGTAATACAGTTGAATTTGGAAGGGCACCTGCAGCTACTAGCCAGCTACATAGGACCTTTTTTTTTAATGCTGGGATCATCAGATTTTTATCTACCCAGCTCAGGAGGGCGGCTAAGGCAACCCTCTGGGCATTGGATGACCCAGATTTTTTCCCCTGTACGGTCTATGGCTGGTCTGCCTCTGAACACCTCTCTATCAGTTTTTAATGTCACCTGTCAGTAGGTAAACTCAAATTATATCTTTGGTTTGGGCATTTCCAAGACAAAAAAATATATTTTTTATGAAAATGAGAGCTTCAGTTTACTGAGGAGTGCAACCGAGGAGTGCAATTGCGGAGAGGAGCAAAGTTGCACCCATAGTCAAAGTTTTCAATTTGCGTCAAGTGGAATCTTGGTGGTAATGAGAAATAGCTTTCCTGGCTGAGGCAATCTGCGCCAGAAATATGCCTAATATAGGCATATTACTGATTGTAAGTGGGCAGCACTAGTAATGCCAGTTGGGACCATCCTTTGTATCACAGGTGAAAGTCTTTATAATGGGACATTGTATTGTATTTAGTAATCTTAGGTATCAAAAAATACTTACTGCAACATTTTCAGAACAGATATATATATAGATACACAGTGGTGGCACAACCCCTTCAAACTGCCATACTCGAGAAATTGGAGGTGGTGACTGTGGACAAGAACAGTAAACAGTATGTATACTGAGCAAAATGGTTTGAGCATTCCAGGATACTTCTTTATATTAAGCTTTTTTATTATCCTCCAGGGGAGGGGTGGGGGTGATAGTGATGGGATTTTTAGGGTCCATATTAATGTTTGCTGTTTTATAAGAATTTTTGTACATATTCATTAAACTAAAATAAAAAAAATGATTCACATGACTCACATAGCAGACCAAATCCAAAAAGACTGGAATGGAGCCATACATAGTAATCAACCCCTATTTAACTAACACTTGAATTATGCTCTAGGACTATTTGCTTAATAAAATATGAGCTTGCACGTTGCAAGATTGCATGATGAAGTTGGAGTAGCTATGTGCTCAGAAAAGGGAACAAAAAGGCTATGGCTACACCTCAATCTTGGCCGCAACACGTGTTGCACAACCAAAGATTACTATATACCTGTATAGCAGTACAGTCATTGAACTGAATGGTTTCAAAGCGACTATGACCCAAGTATTACAAAAAATCCAGTACTGCTCAATTTTTTGTGAGTTTAAAATCACAGTTGCTTAACTTGTGAGTCATTCTGCAACTTTATTCAGTTCAGTGGCTGAACTGCTGCACTGTAGTAATCTTTGGTGTATGATGGATGTTGAGGCAAAGATCAAGGTGTATACCCAGCCTAAAAATAACAGGTAATAACATTTGTAATAAAAAAATATTTTTGTAAATATTGTCGTATATACATTACATACAAATGTCTGTTGGAACTTACAAAGTACCGATGTGGTCATTCATTATATGCAGTACTTTTATCTATATTATCACTTCTGTTCCTATCCCACTTTAGCTATTACAGTACAATAAATTCTAGTGAACTATTAAATTAACACATTTACATTCTTTTATCTTGCTGTATGCTTGTATTACTTATTATAAAAATATTATCCTTAGGGTCCACAGATATGAGATATATATGATCCCATTTACAGTTTATCTGTAGACTCAGAAATATAAAACCTAATGTTTATCGTAAAAGTGTAATTATGGTGTGTTTATATTTGTACAGTGTAAAATTATTAGCACTTTAAAACTCTTTTATATCACACATAAAACATCACTCTTTAACTTTATTAAGAACTGTGATTGTGTGATGGATCGTCAGATGAAAAATGAATGAAAAATATTATTGCAGGTTAGAAAGTTGTCCAAAAAGTTGTCATTATAGCTATTCTTAAAGTGACGCTCTGGGACAAAGTTCTAAGTGCAGAGACTACTTACTCTCAGCCATTCTAGAGACCCATGCTTGCCATTTTACTCCTTCATAGAAAGTTATTTTTTTCACAGGTTTCCAGGAAGCTTTTGACAACCTAGGCTAGTGTTGAGTGAAGTGAAACATTTGAAGCAAAATTCAGTCAGAAGTTAAGGAAAACTTCAATTTGAAACAATCCAATTTTTTTAGTAATTCGTGGTAAGTACATCAAGTCCACTTTTCGATCCAAATTTCAGGATAAATTCAATTGAGCACGATGATCATCTCGTGCTCCACACGATTTTACGTCAGACCTTCAAGCAAGATGGCAACAGCTGGCCCATCGCGAGCAAATGGATCAGGTAAGTATTTTTTTAATTTATTTTACACTCTTTTATGCATATTAGATTACGCAATCATGTATGTACGTGACATCTGAGGGGTACAATGATGGGGAGCGGCAAAGTAATTTGTCACAAAGCATAATTATTATTTTTTTATTCGGCGAAGCAGCCAAATTGAATTTTACTAAACTTTACTCATCTCTACTGGTAAGGAATCAGGTTTTCCTAAAATGGTGTCTGCACATGTTACAAAGCAAAACTAAGTGTAGATGAGACAAGCCCAGGAAGGTAGGATGACCCATAATGCCGTGCAGACAGCCAATTCACAGATAGCCATCCTCTGTGATGTCAGAGCCCTATAAAAGCCTGATCCTGCATGGTCTCCGCCATTGTCCTGTGAGCTGAGCATAGGAAGAGACGTGGCAACTGCTCATGCGCTCGGGACAGTGTTGCTGAAATGATTATCAAAAGAATATTGAAGAGGGAGACTGCAGGGAGAGGGCAGGGTGACTGCAGAGAGAGTGCTAGGAGACTTATTCTGCGTCAGTTTTATTTATTCCTATATTTACTTATTCCTACATCAGCCATAATCTAAGATATGTAATTCAATACAAAGAAGATGAAAATCCTTTATTATTCTACTGCCAGCGTGCCATTGAGTCTGCACACCTCATGGGGGCCAGGATGTAATGACGACCATCCTATTTTTTTGCTGGCTTTTTTGCTGGGTAATTGATTCTGTCCTATACATATTTTGACTCTATTTTGCACTTTATTCAGGTTTTCACCTTGTTGGAGTAGTATGTATTATTACCTTTGTGTCCTCTTCCGGTTGACACCGCCTTTTTCCAGCACTTGTTTTTAATATATGTGTTTTACCTACAAACCGGATTCCAAAAAAGTTGGGACACTATACAAATCGTGAATAAAAACTGAATGCAATGATGTGGAGGTGCCAACTTCTAATATTTTATTCAGAATAGAACATACATCACGGAACAAAAGTTTAAACTGAGAAATAGTACAATTTTAAGGGGAAAATATGTTGAATCAGAATTTCATGGTGTCAACAAATCCCCAAAAAGTTGGGACAAGGCCATTTTCACCACTGTGTGGCATCTCCCCTTCTTCTTACAACACTCAACAGACGTCTGGGGACCGAGGAGACCAGTTTCTCAAGTTTAGAAATAGGAATGCTCTCCTATTCTTGTCTAATACAGGCCTCTAACTGTTCAATCGTCTTGGGCATTCTTTGTTGCACCTTCCTCTTTATGATGCGCCAAATGTTCTCTATAGGTGAAAGATCTGGACTGCAGACTGGCCATTTCAGTAGCCGGATCCTTCTCCTACGCAGCCATGATGTTGTGATTAATGCAGAATGTGGTCTGGCATTATCTTGTTGAAAAATGCAGGGTCTTCCCTGAAAGAGATGACGTCTGGATGGGAGCATATGTTGTTCTAGAACCTGAATATATTTTTCTGCATTGATGGTGCCTTTCCAGACATGCAAGCTGCCCATGCCACACGCACTCATGCAACCCCATACCATCAGAGATGCAGGCATCTGAACTGAGCGTTGATAACAACTTGGGTTGTCCTTGTCCTCTTTGGTCCGGATGACATGGCGTCCCAGATTTCCAAAAAGAACTTCAAATCGTGACTCGTCTGACCACAGAACAGTCTTCTATTTTGCCACACTCCATTTTGAATGATCCCGGCCCAGTGAAAACGCCTGAGCTTGTGGATCTTGCTTAGAAATGGCTTCTTCTTTGCACTGTAGAGTTTCAGCTGGCAACGGCGGATGGCACGGTGGATTGTGTTCACTGACAATGGTTTCTGGAAGTATTCCTGAGCCCATTCTGTGATTTCCTTTACAGTAGCATTCCTGTTTGTGGTGCAGTGTCGTTTAAGGGCCCGGAGATCACGGGCATCCAGTATGGTTTTACGGCCTTGACCCTTACGCACAGAGATTGTTCCAGATTCTCTGAATCTTCGGATGATGTTATGCACAGTTAATGATGATAGATGCAAAGTCTTTGCAATTTTCCGCTGGGTAACACCTTTCTGATATTGCTCCACTATCTTTCTGCGCAACATTGTGGGAATTGGTGATCCTCTACCCATCTTGGCTTCTGAGAGACACTGCCACTCTGAGAAGCTCTTTTTATACCCAATCATGTTGCCAATTGACCTAATTAGTGTTAATTGGTCTTCCAGCTCTTCGTTATGCTCAAATTTACTTTTTCCAGCCTCTTATTGCTACTTGTCCCAACTTTTTTGGGATTTGTTGACACCATGAAAATTTGAATCAACGTATTTTTCCTTTAAAATTATACATTTACTCAGATTAAACGTTTGATCTGTCATCTACGCTCTATTACAAATAAAATATTGACATTTGCCATCTCCACATCATTGCATTCAGTTTTTATTCACAAATAGTTTAGTGTCCCAACTTTTTTGGAATCCGGTTTGTATTTTCCAATGTGTTTTTACATGTATGGTTCCCCCTGTTATATGCTTATCAGGCCTAGTTGGGTGTAATTTAACATTCCAGACACTAGAGGGAGATAGGGAGCCCCTAGTATAAATGTCCAGGCCCAGACAGGGAGGGGTTAGGTCATAGTTAGTGATGGGAAGTTCGGATCTTTTAGGTGAATCGGTTCATTTGAATCAGCTCATTCAAATGAACCGATTCATGAGTCGGATCTTCAGTTCACTTGTGAGTCACTGACTGCTGAGCTGACTCGCAAGTGAACCGAAGACTCTAGGTGCTGGTGCGCATGCGCAGATGCTATACAGTCGATTCACAATCACTTGCTGCTGCAGTCTGCTCGTCTTCAGCTCTCTAATTAGTAATGAGTGAGTCAGGATCAGGAAGAGTGATTTATTATGTGTGTTATAGTGATAGTGAAGGGAAGCTGAGGCTGACGCCGGACAGGAGGACTCAGGACAGGAGTCAGAAGCTGTCACTGTGGTGTGCAATGTTACCCACAGTGACAGCAGTCTGACACTGACAGTAGTACAATGAACCAAGTGAAGTGAAGTGAACCCACCCTTAGCTCCTTGACTGAATGAGATGCCTTTAACATATATCTCCTGACAAGCTAATTTGATCCTAAAGGGTTAATTTAATTCAACCTGTAATCTAAACTCTTGTGTCATCTGTCACTTCTCCTATCTGTTGCAACAAAAGCAGCCTCAGCCTCAGTGTAATGTAACCTGCTCTACAGTCTGACTCACGGCTCTTTTAACTCAATGAATCGAATGAGTCACAAACTAAGTCGGATCTTTAGATTCTTTTAACTTGTGACTCATTCGATTCATTTCTATTCTTAGACTCCCTGCACTTGTGTGACTCAGACGACTCGAGTCAGAGCTGCTAGTGTGCTTGCCTTGCCCCCTCAGCTCTGGTCGGTGATTGGTTGGTGGGCGGGGAGGGGTGGGGCTGGCAGAAGCCAGCTTCCACTCTGAGATCATATTACGCTCCTCCCCGTCCCTCCCTCAGGCTCCCTGCTGCCAGCGTCTCTGCATTGTCTGTGTGACTGAGCTGAGCCGTTTCACACGGATCAGCTCAGTCAGGTGAATCGACTCCTCCGGTTCACTGAACTGAATCGATTCAAATGAACGATTCATTCATGAACCGGACATCACTAGTCATAGTCAGGAGTCTGTGGAGACAGAAGTGAGAAGGCACCAGCCCAGGATATGCTGAGGGCCACCTCCTGACATGCAGCTGGACAGTCCTGGTTCCTAGCTGCACCAAGAGGCTAGAAGGAGTACAGCCTGCTTGGAGACCGAGTGTGTATTCCAGGGGACTAGAGGAGTTACCTCGTCAGCCTGAAGCTCCTGAGGCTAAGCTTAGCTCAGTCGAGATACCCCAGTAGTAGGAGAGGACCTCCTGGGAGCAACCTGCAGTTTCCCTACCAAGCGTGGATAATACAACCAAGTACAGATAAGTAACCTGATGGGCAGAAGTACTATAAAGTGAAGAGCAAGGGTCTATACTGGAGGAAGGATTTATATACCAAGGATTTAAGCCAGCACTTAGGCATCCGGGCCTTGGGATCCAGCCAGCTAGAATAGCTGAGGGGATAGAGCAGCATTGCACTGCAAAGCATTAACTGTTTGCCCTCCAAGTATCTTGCATGATTTATACCTGCCATCATTGTGAAGTAAGCCTGCTTGGGACATTGTGTTCAAGGGACTGCATCATCATCTGTAACTTCTGTAATAGACTGTACAAAGTTGGACTGTTTACCGTTTACCAAGTAAAGCAACGTTTGGTTCACCATACAATCTGTGTACCTCAATTACTATTCCTACCAACCGGTGTGCCACCGTTACAGGCACTGTCGTCACGATCCTTAAAGGGAACCTGTCACCGGGATTTTGTGTATAGAGCTGAGGACATGGGTTGCTAGATGGCCGCTAGCACATCCGCAATACCCACTCCCCATAGCTCTGTGTGCTTTTATTGTGTATAAAAACCGATTTGATACATATACAAATTAACCTGAGAGGAGTCCTGTCCCTGACTCATCTCACATACAGGACTCATCTCAGGTTAATTTGCATATGTATCAAATCGTTTTTTTTAACACAATAAAAGCACACAGAGCTATGGGGACTGGGTATTGCGGATGTGCTAGCGGCGATCTAGCCACCCATGTCCTCAGCTCTATACACAAAATCCCGGTGACAGGTTCCCTTTAAAGGGACCTTGCCTCAGGCACTCTAAACACCTGCAACAACCAGGGCACCTCACCCAACATCAGGCCAGGTCTCTACACCCAGAGTGTGCCCCAGAGGAACTAGTGTCTGCCTCTCATTCACTGCTGCATGCCTGCCCAGGGTCCTCCAAAAAGTGAGTAACCCTCGATTGCCCATACCGTGACCTCACTGTCGCTATACCCTGCAGGTCTGGCGTGCTGCACAGCTGCTTCGGGGCCCAGGCTGACAAGGGGCCCGGAGCAGTAGTAAACAGTCAGACTGGCCACACCCCCCTCTACACTCACTTCACTGCTGCTTTAGAATGTCCTCAGAGCAGAGCAGGGAGCTAAGCCCCGCCCATCAGCACGGACCATTAATAGAGGAGCCTGGCTGCTTAATAGTGCAGCCAGGGCTCAGTACAGTGTCCTACAGGAAGATCCTGTCTCCCCTCCCTCTCCTAACTATTAGTACAGCCCAGCTTCTGCTACAGAGACTGCTCTGTAGTCGGCAGTAACAGGAGGGAGAGGGGAGACTGAATAGTGACAGGAGGTGCTGCAGAAAAAAGATGCTGTGCCTGTCACTATCAGGAGCCCATACTGTCCTGCATCTCATGTAGCCCCCCCAGCTGCATTCATCTGCTGTCCTTTCAGAAGCCCCCCCCCCCAGTACTGTCCTGTGGGCCCCCTACTTATCTGATGCCCTGCCCTCTAGGCCCCCTATCCATCTGATGCCACACTCCTCTGGGCACCCATGTGCAGCTTGGGGACACCAGTATGGGGCCAGAATGGGGACTGGGAGATTACGGAGCGGCGGGGAGCAGGCGAGTATGGTTTTTTCCACAACTGTACAATGCACCACTAGTTCACATCACATTTTTGTCCCACATACCCTGGGACATACCCTTATTTTCACCCAGACAGCCCCCCTGAGGCTAGCACCGGAGCATCTTTTGTTTTCAATAGCACACTGCCGGGCGGAAATTTACGCCCGGCAGTGTGTTCGGTGATGTCACCGGCTTTGAGGGGCGGGCTTTAGCTCTGTCCTTTTACTGGCTAGGGCAGAGCTAAGTCCCGCCCATCAGCGCCGGTGACATCACCGGGGTCCCTGGCAGCCCCATGGAGAGCCCCGGTACCTCACCAGATCTCCAAAAAAATGCCTTTGCCCTGCGCAATTTAGCGCAGGGCAAAGGAGAGCATCGGAGCATGAACTGCTCCGATGCTCATGTCAGGGGGGATGCCGGGGTGAAAATGGAGGGATGTCCGGGTTCAGACAACCCCTTTAAGGCTGGGTTCACATCACGTTTTTCCCATCCGTTTAACGTATACAAAAAAACGTATTTGGATGCCTCATACTGATGCCATGACAGTGACATCCATTCACCATAGAGTTTCATTGTAAAAAAATAAATAAATTTTTTTTTTTTTACCGGATTGTGCAGGATACAAGAACGTGGAGTACTGCATTTTTGTATCGTGTACGTCATAGTCCAGTAAAAACACATGTATGTTAAAGAATCAAATGCCACTGTATGACGCCTGCCCTTTAAAAAATTTGCTGTGGGGCCCAGTCATTTCTAGCTACTCGACTGGTTACCAGGGGCTCAGACCATGGGGACAGACTACATTCGATGTTAGCCCTGCAGCAATACATAGAATGGGTGCCTATGCTACAGCAGGGGTCATACTGTTCTGTACATACAGTGTAGTGTGATGTCATGTTAACCTCTCCGGGTATATTATCCAGGAAAGCACAATTCTGCAAAAAGGACATGTTCTATCTTTTGGTGGAACGGAAGTGCGGAATGGAACCCCCCGGAAGCCCTGCGTAGTGCTTACATAGTGTTCCGTTCCGTGATTCCGTTTCGCACCCTTTCGCATCTCTGGATTTGCGGACCCATTGAAGTGAATGGGTCCGCATCTGTGATGCTGAATGCACACGGAAGGGTGCCCATTTATTGCTGATCCGCATATGCGGTCCGCAATACGGGAATGGCTGGTCCCTTTCACACAAACGATACGGGTTGGCTCCAGATGCGTTCAGGGTGCATTCAGTGAAACTCGCACCATTTTTCAAGCAAGTTCAGTCAGTTTTGTCTACGATTGTGTTCAGTTTTTTCTGCGCGGGTGCAATGTATTTTGATGCGTTTTTCATGCACGTGATAAAAAACTAAAAGTTTACAAACAATATCTCCTAGCAACCTGGTGGTGAGCGCGGTGACGTCACCAAAGGTACTTTTCCTGCCAGGTCCTGAAAGAAGACGAGCCGGCTGCGCGATCAAGTGGATGAGGTGAATAATTAATTATTTTATTATTTTTTAACCCCTCAAGCCACATGTTACTATGCATTCTGTATTAAGAATGCTATTATTTTCCCTTTTAACCATGTTATAAGGGAAAATAATAAAGTTCGGGTCCCTATCATCTCCTAGCAACCATCCGTGAAAATCGCATTGCATCCGCAATCCTTGCGGATGCAATGCAATTTTCAAGCAGCCCCATTCACTTCTGTGGGGCCTGCGCTACGTGAAAAACGCAGAATATAGAGCATGCTGCGATTTTTACGCAACGCACAAGTCATGCGTGAAAATCACTGATCATGTACACAGCCCTATTGAAGTAATTGGGTCCGGATTCAGTGCGGGTGCAACGCGTTCACATCACGCATTGCACCCGCGCGGAAAACTCGCCCGTGTGAAAGGGGCCTAAGACTTTGACACAGTCCCCACAACAGTATGATAGAATGACACTACATGACAGATAGGGTGTGTGTGTATGTATATAATATATATAATAGGAAAAGGATGGCATGGCAGCCTAGTCTGGTCTAGATCGTGACTAGCCAAAGGAGCGGGGTTTACACAGGGGGGGGGGGGGGATGGCATACAAATATTTGCTGTGGGGCCCAGTCACCTCTAGTTACACCCCTGGCAGGCCGTAAAGGTACTTTATGGCCAAAAAAAGTGTTTTTTTCACCCACATTGTCCAAGTTGTATTCACTGATTATAATATTCATATTTGCAATGCAAGCCGCAAAGGTACTTTATGGTCAAAAAGTTGTTGTTTTTTTCAAACAATGTTAGCAGTATTAACTGTTTTTTTTGACTGTCAGAAATCCAGCACAGGCCGCAAATGTACTAGCTAGCACAAAAAAGTGAGTTTTTTTTCAAACGATAATGCAACAGCAGTATTTAACTTTTTTATTGGACTGTCAAAAATGCAGCGCAGGCCGCAAATGTACTATCTAGCACAAAAAGGGTGTTTTTTTTCAAACAACAATATAACAGCAGTATTCAATGGTTTTATTGGACTGTCAGAAATGTAGTGCAGGCCGCAAATGTACTATCTAGCACATAAAGGGTGTTTTTTTTTCAAACAAAACTATAACAGCAGTATTTAACGGTTTTATTGGACTGTCAGAAATGCAGTGCAGGCCGCAGAGGTACTTTATTGAAAAAATATATGATTTTTTTCACCCACAATTAAAAAGATGGATTTAACTGATTTTCATTCACTACCCCAAATGCAGTGCAGGGTGCAAATGTACTTTTTAGCAAAAAATAATAATAATGTGTCCCCCCAGAATCTAACAGATGGATTTACTGAATTTATTACACTCACATATGGAGCACAGGGGTACTTTACAGAAACAAATGTGAATATGTCACCCCCTGGGTCCCTGAACTCACAGACGGATTACCTATATTATTTTCCCTTCCCCTGGCACATATGCAGTGCAGGTGCACTTAAAAAAAGGGTATATGTTGCCCACTGAACTAAAAGAACAGGATAACATTTTTGTCCCTGGCACATATGCAGTGCTGGTGCACTGAACACAATGGCCGCCGACGCCCACCTAACTAATAAACGGATAAAACGTATTTTTCTGTGTCACTGGGCTCAGGGCAGGGTACAAAAATTTTGCATTTCACCTACAAAAATTGCTGTAGAACGCAGAGTTAACAAGTTCTGATATCAGATTCTTTCCTATTCTCTCCCTCACAGCAGCAGCATCCTATCCCTATACTAGTAAGAGCTGAGTGAAGTGCGGTCCTACGTGACTCCAGCTTATATAGAGGCTGGGTCACATGCTGCACTGGCCAATCACAGCCATGCCATTAGTAGGCATGGCTGTGATGGCTTCTAAGGGCACATGAGTTAAACGCTTGTTGATTGGCTGCCCTGCAACCTTTCAAAAAGCGCCATTAAATCGCCAAACACCGAACTCGAACCCAAACTTTTACTGAAATGTTCGGGTTTAGGTCCAATGTTAAAAAATCCTAAAGTTCGGTACGAACCCGAACTTTACAGTTCGGGTTTGCTCAACCCTATTAGATAGTAATAGGGAATTGTGCAGCTGAATAGCTTATAGGGTCCAGCGGATGGTGTAGTGTAGGTTATAGAGATAGTTAGCTAAATAAATAATACGGCTAGTTAGTGTTAGATAGTGTAGGTTAGTTAGGGCATATTGTAGCAGATAGGTTCCAGTGCAGGGTGTAGTGTAGGTTATAGAGTAAATTAGCTGAAATATATAATCCAGATAGTTAGTGCTTGATAGTGTAGGTTAGTATGTAGGGTTGAGCGAACTGTAAAGTTCGGGTTCGTACCGAACTTTACGGTGTTCGGCAACAGAACCCGAACATTTCAGTAAAAGTTTGGGTTCGGGTTCGGGGTTCGGGTAATATTAATATACCATCGGATCGGAGTTTTCTCCAATCCGAGGGTATATTTTAACTTGAAGCATCCCCATCACCATGGGAATGCCTCTATGTTAGAATATATCATCGGATTTGAGTTAGATCGTGAAAACTCAGATCCGACATTATATTCTAACACAGAGGCGGGACGGTTCAAGTCAGAATATACTGAGAACTGTGGACATAACGGCCCCCTGCTCACTGGCAGCACCTGATCTCTTACAGGGGGCTGTGATCCACACAATTAACCCCACAGGTGCTGCACCTGAGGGGTTAATTGTGCGGATCACAGCTTCCTGTAAGAGATCAGGGGCTGCCAGGCAATTAAAATCATTGGTGTCCAGTTCGGCCTCCCCTCTACCCCCCTAATTAAAATCATTGGTTAACATCCCCCTCCCCCATCATTGGTGGCAGCGGAGCGGCAGTTCCGATCGGAGTCCCAGTTTAATCGCTGGGGCTCCGATCGGTTACCATGGCAGCAAGGACGCTACTGCAGTCCTGGCTGCCATGGTTACTTAGCACTTTTAGCAGCATTATACTTACATGCGCTGTCTGTGGCCGGCCGGCGCTCCTCCTACTGGTAAGTGAAAGGTCTGTGAGGATCATTGCTTATAGCACAGACCTGTCACTTACCAGTAGGAGGAGCGCCCGGCCAGCCACAGACAGCGCACGTAAGTATAATGCTGCTAAAAGTGCTAAGTAACCATGGCACCCAGGACTGCAGTAGTGTCCTGTCTGCCATGGTAACCGATGAGAGCCCCAGCGATTAAACTGGGACTCCGATCGGAACTGCCGCTCCGTTGTCACCAATGAGGGGGGGAGGGGGGTTGTTAACCTGTGGCCACTGCCACCAATGATTTTAATTAGGGGTGGGGGGGAGGGGAGGCCGCACTGGACACCAATGATTTTAATAGGGGGGCCGCACTAACCACCAATGATTTTAACCACTTCACATCTGGGCCATTTGCCCCGTTCCTGACCAGGCCTAATTTTGCAAATATGACATATCTCACTTTATGTGGTAATAACTTTGGAACGCTTTTACTTATCCAAGCCATTCAGAGATTGTTTTCTCGTGACACATTCTACTTCATGCTAGTCATAAATTTTAGTCAATATATTTCACTTTTATTTATGAAAAGATCCCAAATTTACCAAAAATTTAAAAAAATTCACAATTTTCTATATTTCAATTTCTCTGCTTTTAAAATAGAAAGTGATACCTCATAAAATATTTACTACTTAACATCCCCCATATGTCTACTTTATGTTGGCATCATTTTGTAAATGTCATTTTATTTTTTTAGGACGTTAGAAGGCTTAGAAGTTTAGAAGCATTTCTTAAAATTTTTAAGAAAATTGCCAAAACCCACTTTTTAAGGACCAGTTCAGGTCTAAAGTCACTTTGTGGGACCTACATAGTGGATACCCCCATAAATGTCCCCATTGTAGAAACTATACCCCTCAAGTTACTTAAAACTGATTTTACAAACTTTGTTAACCTTTTAGGCGTTCCACAAGAATTAAAGGAAAATGGAGGTCAAATTTTTAACTTTTTGGGCAGATTTTCCATTTTAATCCAATTTTTTCTTTAACACAACGATAGTTAACAGCCAAACAAAACTCAATATTTATTACCCAGATTCTGCAGTTTACAAAAACACCCCACATGTGGTCATAAACTGCTGTATGGGCACATGACAGGGCGCAGAAGGAAAGGAACGCCATATGGTTTTTAGATGCCATGTCCCATTTGAAGCCCCCCTGATGAACCCTTACAGTAGAAACCCCATTTTGGAAACTAGGGGATAAGGTGCCAGTTTTATTGGTACTATTTTTGGGTACATATGACTTTTTGATCATTCATTATAACACTTTATGGGGCAAGGTGACCAAAATATTGGTTGTTTTAGCACAGTATTTATTTATTTATTTATTCTTACAGCGTTCATCTGAGGGGTTTGGTCAAGTGACATTTTTATAGAGCAGATCGTTACGGACGTGGTGATACCTAATATGTATACTTTTTCTTATTTATTTAAGTTTTACACAATAATAGCATTTTTGAAACAAAAAAATTATGTTTAATGTGTCCATGTTCTGAGAGCTATAGTTTTTTTTATTTCTTGAGCGATTTTCTTATGTAGGGGCTCATTTTTTCCGGGATGAGGTGTCTGTTTTATTGATACTATTTTTGGGGGCATACGCCTTTTTGTGATGTAAGGTGACAAAAATGTATTTTTTTTTTTTACGGTGTTTACCCGAGGGGTAATATTTTTATAGAGCTGGTTGTTACGGATGTTGTGATACCTAATATGTATACTTTTTTTTTTATTTCACTTTAACACAATAATAGCATTTTTTTAAATCAAGAAAATGATGTTTTAGTGTCTCCATGTTCTGAGAGCTATAGTTTTTTTTTAATTTTTTTAGAGATTTTCTTATGTAGGGGCTAATTTTTTGCAGGATGAGGTGACGATTTTATTGGTACCATTTTATGGGACATACACCTTTTTGATCAATTGGTGTTGCACTTAGAGCGCTGTACAGCCTCAATACAGCGCTGTACAGCCTCAGTGCAGGGCTGAATGAGGTCTGTGAAAGACCTCACAGCTCCTGCACTCTCCCGGCCCCGGCGATCACATGACCGTATACAATGTATACACAGCGCTCGGTATATACATCACTGGGTGGGGTGAGGTTCCCGCACCGCCAACACTTAAAACACAAATAAACACAAATACACTCCTGCCCGTCTAGGCGCTACCTAAACACAATACGTCCCTACCTCACTCATAGAGCACAGTTCACACATGGACATTATATGCGGCTTTCCTCAGCCAGCATCAATACTGCAGCCTCCAGGCTGTGGCAACTCCAGTACCTTTTGGGGGAGTGTGTCCCTGTAGTCCTCCAGACGCTGGTCATGCAACCCTCGCTCTCTAGGTGTCGCTAGGTTTTCCAAACCTCAGGCTATTCCAAAGCCTTGTGGCCCCTCAGTCCTCCTGACTGAGACCACTTACAGAGCCTCAGCTTCACAAAACAGTCTCGCTCTCCCTCCTCAGACTGAGCTACTCTGAGGCGCTTTATGCTAGCCTGATTACAGCAGGCCTCACCTGCGATTACCTCAGGTAGAAATGAAAACCCGTACTGGAAGGGTGTGGACTGGGAACTCCCTCTACCAAGCCTAGCCACCAGTCCAAGTAAAATCCAGCCCAGAAAATGTATACAGAAATGTCTCAGCAACTATGCTTTGCAGAGACTACTGCCACTCTCTGGATTTTATCTGTCTCACCCATCTGAGGTACCTGAAGTGGGACAACACACCTTCCAGCACTGTTCACATTACCACAGCATATTCTAACTTGAAGCGTCCCCATCACCTCTGTGTTAGAATATACTGTCGGATCTGAGTTTTCACAATCGTGAAAACTCAGATCTGAAAAAGCTAATACTAATAACCATGTTATATCAGAAAATAATAAAGTGGGGGCGGAGCCTGCGCCGGTCTGTGATGGCCGCACTTTGCTGAGCTCCTGCACTACCGCCGTCTAAACCTCTAGCAATCTGCAGCCATCAGCCTTACTATGGTGAAAATTGGCAACCCTAAACTCGGTGAGCACCCGACTCAGCAAAAAACCCTGCCAGCGAGCGGAGAAATGGACAAATTTATTAAGAAAGCGGCGTCCTCGTTTGTGGCGCGAGAAATCAAGATGGCGCCGACTCAGCCCGCACAGCCCCACAGAGCCAGCGCGCAGGAGAGGTCCGATGATGAAAGTATCTCCGATGAGCCGCAAGGTAAAGGGACTCTCCCTATAACCCGGCACTATTTGAAACAGGCCCTGTGCAAAGCCATGGAGCCTGTCCTGAGCGAGATAGCAGCGATGCGCCAGGACATGAGGCAAGTGGGAGATAGGGTTGAAGCCCTTGAGACCCAACAGTTCATGGTGCTGGAACATCAAAGGGCTACGTCTACTTCACTACAGAAGTGCAGCGCTTACCTCAATGAGCTGCATAATGCCCTGGAAGACCAGGAGAATAGGGGGCGCCGCAATAACCTCCGGATACGTGGGATTCCTGAAACGGTTGCCCCAGGTGACGTCCCAAATGCGGTCAGACACCTCTGCGTTTCACTCCTCGGCCCAAATTTCACCCCAGAAATAACACTGGAGAGAGCACACAGGGCTCTACGCCCTAAGCCCAAAGCAGAAGATCCCCCCAGGGACATAATTTGTAAATTTCTGAACTTCCAAGTGAAAGCTGCAGTTCAAGAAGCGGCCAGAAACCGCCCTGATCTCGTTTTTGAAGGAGCGCAAGTTTCCATTTATCAAGATTTAGCTCCCTCCACGCTCAGAAAGCGCCGGGTCATGAAACCCCTGACAGAATGGCTACGTGCTAATAGGATCCAATATAAATGGAACTTTCCGTTTGGCATATCTTTCTCCCATGATGGACGTCGTTTCAACATTTCTTCACATGCGGATCTGGATGCAATGTATGACGTTTTGCAAATCCCTCCCTTCCAGATTGAAAATTGGGACTTATTTCAAGATGTTGCTGCACTTCCAGAGATTCCAGCCGTTACGCCCTTCACCGTGATGCATACCCCTAAAGCCCATAAAACGGGTAAGAAGGGGAGGCAGATGACCCCAATGAGACTTACCCAAGACCGGTGAACTTTCTTTAACCCATTCCTGTTTTCTCGTCCGATATATCCTGACTGCCAGAATTTCATCTACATTTGAACGAATAACAGCGGACGTCTCACGGAACGGACTTGTCTCACCGGAATCCAGAGAAGAACCAGCCATTTGATGTAACCTATTGTCTGTCTGTCTTCCAGTATGTCTTTCCTTCCCCACTTCACTTTTGTCCCTTTACTACTGTCTCATGTCCAGTCCTTATTCTCTCGCTTTCTATCTAATTGGTCTGTCAGCTCTGTCCAATTTCCTAATACAAGATTTGCCCAGTCCTTGCCACTAGTTAGCTAGCCTTTTCGTAAATAGTCAACAACTTCTCCCTTAGTGGAGGGACCTTTTATTCCAAGTAGGCTGCTTATTAATGTACTAGATGGCACACAACTCGGTCACTAGACCTTTCCCCCCAAGATGACTAGCTTAGGGGTGACCCTATGCTTGAAATGTTTTTTTCCTGTTCTAATGTTTTCTTTTTTTCCCCAGTTTGTTCTAAGGTACATGATTCTATTGACACAACCCAGTAGAGGTTTCCACTCTAGCTTATGGATCCCATCCTTTTCTTCTGACCAGCTGACTGATACCACGCCGGTAAGTGCTCTCCCCTGGGGGACTGACACATTGACGCGCCTTGATCCCCACTCTCTGAACGATCATGGCTGATCTGCACATTGCTACATACAATGTGAGAGGATTTAACTCTCCTTCTAAGAGAAGCCAAATTTTAGCAATGCTACGCAAAGAGGGATCAGATGTGTTGCTTCTCCAGGAGACACACTTCCGGTTCAACCATTACCCCAACCTGGAATTTTCACATTATCCTGTGTGGTTCCATTGTGGTGGTAATTCGTCGGCTTCCGGAGGTGTCAGCATCGGTTTTAAAAGAAAAATCCCTTTTAAATACTCTGAACACACTCAAGACCCAGAGGGGAGATATCTCTTAGTGAAAGGGAATATAGGCCCTCAGACATACACATTTATCAACCTGTACGCTCCCAACTACAAACAAATATCCTGGTTTGCTAGCTTGTATAAACTCATTGAGTCCTTTAAAGAAGGTATTGTGGTGCTGGGAGGCGACTTTAATATTGCGCTCGACCCCGAGCTAGATGTCTCTTCCCATAAATCAGCTCACTCCCTGAACTCACTGAGAAGGGCGAGAGAGGGTTTCTGGAACTTGCATCTGATTGACTCTTGGCGTTCTCTTCATCCTAGCGATGCAGACTACACCTTCTTTTCACATGTTCACAATACGTACCACCGTATCGACTACTTATTTGTGTCCAAGGAGCACCTCCAGCACTGCTCAGAGGCCAAGATCGGATCTATTCATATTTCCGACCATGCACCTGTTTTTCTCACAGTCACGTCCCCTACACGCAATTTCCCATGCTTTAATTGGCGCCTGAACGAATCCATTATAGGAGACCCCAAAATCATTACAAAAATCTCTTCCTTACTAGAGGAGTACTTTAAACTGAATAACGACCCCTCTATATCCCCTCAAACTCTCTGGGACGCACACAAACCTTTCATAAGGGGACACTTCATTAGTATCGGATCACACATTAAGAAAATCAGAGAACAGAAGATAGCATCTCTTCTTACTAGAATTAAAAAACTAGAGACCCAACGCAAACGTTCCCTAGCCGATTCTCAGCGTCAGGACCTTTCTAGTCTTAGGGCAGAACTAAAAGCTTTATTGGATGCTAAATCCGCCAAATACTATCTAAACTCGCAGCATAAATTTTATGCTCATGGCGATAAGACTACTAAGTTCTTGATGAATAGAATTAAGGCAAGAAGAGACAACAATTACATACACCAACTAAAGTCCCCAAATGGCGGCACAATTTTTGCCACAAACCAAATAGCTACCCAATTTAGAAAATTTTACGAAGAGCTTTATAATATCCCGCCCCCTTTATCCTCTGAGGCTCATCTGTCTTTAATCTCCTCCTTTTTAGAGGCGAACACCCTCCCTCAGCTCGCCGATAATCAGAGAACCTTACTGGCAGCTCCTTTCTCTATCGAGGAACTTTCCGTAGCTCTCTCCCAACTACCCCTGGGGAAAAGTCCTGGCCCTGACGGCCTCCCGTCAACATATTACAAAGCCTTTAAGACCCAGCTACTCCCACACCTCCTTAATGTATGCAATTCTGCATTGCAAGGTAGTGCCCTATCTAGAGATATGACGACTGCACACATAGCACTGATCCCCAAGGAGGGAAAGTATCCCACACTCTGCGCTAATTACAGACCCATTTCCCTTCTGAATTTGGATCTCAAACTGCTAGCTAAAATGTTGGCCAACCGACTGGCAAACTTCCTTCCCTCTTTGATACATGGGGACCAGGTGGGCTTTGTCCGCAATAGAGAGGGCAAGGATAACACTGCGAGAGTTATCAACGCAATATGTCATGCCAAGCACAATTCCTCCCCTCTCCTTCTACTCAGCACCGACGCAGAAAAAGCGTTTGATAGGATCAATTGGATATATTTAAGACAAGTTCTTCTGGGCTTTGGTCTACCTGGTCCCTATGTTCAAGCGATCTTTGCTATGTATGCACAGGCCACTGCCCTGGTAATGGTTAATGGCAGTCTTTCATTACCCTTTCGTATACACAATGGCACCCGCCAAGGCTGTCCCTTGTCCCCCCTCCTTTTTGTTTTGGCTATGGAACCCCTTCTATCCACGTTTAGGAATGATTATAACATCAGAGGCTTTACTTTGGGAGGAAGGGACCACAAAATTGCGGCTTTTGCCGATGATGTTATGATCATGACAACAAACCCAACCACTTCCCTGTCTTATATACAAAATCACCTACAACAATATGGTTCCATTTCAAACTTTAAGATAAATGCTAGCAAATCGCTGATCATTACGCTTGGAATATCCACTCATACCAGGTCCCAACTGATGAAAAATTCCCCCTTTAACTGGTCATCCCCAACTATCACTTATTTAGGAGTCAAGATCAGCCCCCAAATCTCGGATCTCTTCTCACTAAACTACATCCCCCTTAAAAACTCTTTATTTTCAGCCATAGACAATTTACAGACCAGGGCACCAATGTTATCCTGGTTTGGGCGTAAAAATCTCCTTACCTCTTTGATTTTACCGCGCCTGACGTACCTGCAACAGGTTCTCCCAATACCTATACCCAATTCATTTTACACATCCCTGAAACAAAAGTTTAGAAACTTCATATGGAATGGCAAAAAGGCCAGACTTTCCTACAAACTCTTGGCCCATCCACGCCAGCTAGGCGGCATTGGCCTCCCAGACCCTGAACTGTATGGAAAAGCGATACTATTAGCTAGAGCAATAGATTGGCTCCGCAACCCCATTGATAAACCTTGGGTTAGCCTAGAACAAAGCATACTAGTCATTTCTTTTCGGACAACCCTACTAGGACACCAATTTCCACCACATATACCACTGCCTAACTATCCAATTCTAAAAGCAACACTAGATGCCTGGAGATGGCTGAACTCTTCCCACCACTCAATTCCCTTCCCTTCCCCTATCCTGACGATTGCAGATATCTTAGGTGCATCCTCTCCATTATTAATGCAATCTTCATCTAAACATATTAAATCCTCCTCTTTGCCCATTAGAAACCTCTTGGACCTCCCTGGGAAACCACTAGAGACTGCAGCCATACATACTCTGCTTAACCCAAACCCATGCGACCTTACCTTGATTCCTCATATTAGGTCCTTTCTAATAAGAAACAACACTGAAGGTGAACTCCTTCGTCCAATAGGTTGGTTTGAAGCCCTCATCATCAGCCCTAAACCCCCGAGGAAAATAATATCGCAAATACATGGCAAATTGCGTACCCCACCACTTATCGCTAAGCCATCTTTTATACACAACTGGGAAAGAGAAACCGGGTTAACTATATCCTTCAACGATCTGCCCGACTTATTTAACACCCCCCATAAGGCTTCCCGATGCGTGCGCATCCAGGAAAATGGATACAAAATACTGACCCAATGGTATATTACCCCATCTAGATCTGCACACTTCGCTGTGTCTTCCTCGGACAGGTGCTGGAGGTGCTCCGAGGGGACTGGGACCTTCCTCCATATTTGGTGGAACTGTCCAGTTATTAGCAAATGGTGGGCAGATATCTTTCGATTAAGCAACCAAATTTGCCGTGAATCAGTAAAGATGTCTCCACTTGGCGCATTGCTGTCCCACTATACAGACGCACATCAACCCTCTCCAAGTTATCTCTTCAAACAGCTCTTGATTGCAGCGCGTCTACTCGTCCCCAAACACTGGCTCCAGACCTCGTTGCCGACAATTGAGCAGTGGAAGCTTAAGGTGGACCAGCTTTATCGTTTTGAAGAACTATCTGCTTGGGAATCTCGCACACACCCAACCTTTTCGAAGCGTTGGTCACCCTGGTCCACCTTTAGATTCTCCAATAGCTCATAGACATTTCCCCCCCTCCCCCTGGTTGTTTACACATCCTTTCTCATATGCTCTGTTGTCATATCCCACATATTGCTCGAGCCTTCTAAGCTTGGATTGCCCCTCATACAGGGGTTTGCTTCCAACATCTTGACCCAAATGACATTTAGGCTACTCTGGACTAAACAGCTCCGCACATAGTCTTATGCTCCAAACCTGAGAAAATTCCTCCACACACAGGTAGTTGTGAATATGGTCAGAATGTTCATACAATGTACCTGATCTACATATGTAGGTCATCTGAGTGCGTGCTTCCTCTACATTGATGCCTTGACTTTAAAATTGTTGAAGATTATGTACCTTTCCATGTTACATTTTACCCTGTAACCTACTGTCATGCTTTACGGCTTTGAAAACAAAATAAATATGTTTAAAAAAAAAAAAGAAAATAATAAAGTGAAAATCGGGTCCCCATTGACCTCAATGGGGTTCGGGTTAGGGTCCAGGTTCGGATCAAGTTCAGGTCCCGAACCCAAACTTTTTTTAAAGTTCGGCCGAACTCCCCGAACCCGAACATCTAGGTGTTCGCTCAACTCTATTAGTATGGAATACTGTAGTTTAGGTGATAGAGTCCAGTGCTTGGTGTAGTGTAGGTTATAGAGTTAATTAGCTGAAATACAGTACAGACCAAAAGTTTGGACACACCTTCTCATTCAAAGAGTTTTCTTTATTTTCATGACTATGAAAATTGTAGATTCACACTGAAGGCATCAAAACTATGAATTAACTCATGTGGAATTATATACATAACAAAAAAGTGTGAAACAACTGAAAATATGTAATATTCTAGGTTCTTCAAAGTAGCCACCTTTTGCTTTGATTACTGCTTTGCACACTCTTGGCATTCTCTTGATGAGCTTCAAGAGGTAGTCACCTGAAATGGTCTTCCAACAGTCTTGATGGAGTTCCCAGAGATGCTTAGCACTTGTTGGCAATTTTGCCTTCACTCTGCGGTCCAGCTCACCCCAAACCATCTTGATTGGGTTCAGGTCCGGTGACTGTGGAGGCCAGGTCATCTGGCGCAGCACCCCATCACTCTCCTTCATGGTCAAATAGCCCTTACACAGCCTGGAGGTGTGTTTGGGGTCAATGTCCTGTCTAAAAATAAATGATGGTCCAACTAAACGCAAACCGGATGGAATAGCATGCCGCTGCAAGATGCTGTGGTAGCCATGCTGGTCAGTATGCCTTCAATTTTGAATAAATCCCCAACAGTGTCACCAGCAAAGCACCCCCACACCATCACACCTCCTCCTCCATGCTTCACGGTGGGAACCAGGCATGTAGAGTCCATCCGTTCACCTTTTCTGCGTCGCACAAAGACACGGTGGTTGGAACCAAAGATCTCAAATTTGGACTCATCAGACCAAAGCACAGATTTCCACTGGTCTAATGTCCATTCCTTGTGTTCTTTATCCCAAACAAGTCTCTTCTGCTTGTTGCCTGTCCTTAGCAGTGGTTTCCTAGCAGATATTCTACCATGAAGGTCTGATTCACACAGTCTCCTCTTAACAGTTGTTCTAGAGATGTGTCTGCTGCTAGAACTCTGTGTGGCATTGACCTGGTCTCTAATCTGAGCTGCTGTTAACCTGCGATTTCTGAGGCTGGTGACTCGGATGAACTTATCCTCCGCAGCAGAGGTGACTCTTGGTCTTCCTTTCCTGGGGCGGTCCGCATGTGAGCCAGTTTCTTTGTAGAGCTTGATGGTTTTTGTGATTGCACTTGGGGACACTTTCAAAGTTTTCCCAATTTTTCGGACTGACTGACCTTCATTTCTTAAAGTAATGATGGCCAGTTGTTTTTCTTTACTTAGCTGCTTTTTTCTTGCCATAATACAAATTCTAACAGTCTATTCAGTAGGACTATCAGCTGTGTATCCACCTGACTTCTCCACAACGCAACTGATGGTCCCAACCCCATTTATAAGGCAATAAATCCCACTTAATAAACCTGACAGGTCACACCTGTGAAGTGAAAACCATTTCAGGTGACTACCTCTTAAAGCTCATCAAGAGAATGCCAAGAGTGTGCAAAGCAGTAATCAAAGCAAAAGGTGGCTACTTTGAAGAACCAAGAATATGACATATTTTCAGTTGTTTCACACTTTTTTGTTATGAATATAATTCCACATGTGTTAATTCATAGTTTTGATGCCTTCAGTGTGAATCTACAATTTTCATAGTCATGAAAATAAAGAAAACTCTTTGAATGAGAAGGTCTGTCCAAACTTTTGGTCTGTACTGTATATAATCCAGCTAGTTAGTGCTAGATAGTGTTGGTTAGTATGGAATACTGTAGTTTAGCTGATAGATTTAGTTACTTAAAGATATAATACATATAGTTAGTGCTAGGTAGTGTAGGTTAGTTAGGGAATATTTTAACTGATAGTTTCCAGGGCAGTGTGTACTGTAGGTTAGATAGGGATATAGGATAGTGTAGGGTTTAGCTGTTTGTTTCATCTGTCTGTGAAAAAGAAAAAAAAAAAGTCTTTTAAAACTATTTGTTTTAGGCTTTAGTTTGTTTTTTATTTGAGTTTGCGTCTTTTTTGTCAGTGAAATAGAAACAAAAAAAAGTGTTTTAGTGTCCTAGTGTTAGGCTTTATTTTTTGTGATTAGTGTCTGCATCTTTTGTGTGAGAAAAAAAAAAAAAAAAAAAAAGTGTCTTTTAGTCCTAGTGTTTTAGGATTTAGTTTGAATAGTGATTTGGGTTTGCCTCTTTTGTCAGTGAAAAAGAAACAAAAAAAAAGTTTTTTAGTCCAAGTGTTTTAGGCTTTAGTTTGTGTAGTGATTTATGTTTGCATTTTTTGTCAGTAAAATAACAAAAACAAAAAATAAGTGTTTTAGACTTTAGTTTGTGTAGTGATTTGTGTTTGCATCGTTTGTCAGTGAAAAAAATAAAAAAAATAAAAAAGTATTTTAGTCCCAGTGTTTTATTTTTTGTGATTAGTCTTTTGTGTGTGAAAAAAAAAAAAAAATTAGTTTTACAGTTTTTGGGTTAATTGTATATTTTAGCTCATTATGCCCCATTGTCCCCACCCCAATAAAGTTTGCCCAAATTCCCTCTTTATTTTATTTTTATTTTTGGGTGTAAATATAAACCCACATCATGAGTGGACGTGGTCGTGGAGGCAGCCGTGGTAGGAAAATGGCTTCTAGTGCTGTAACGCTGCCAGCACAAGGCCGCTCCTCTACCCACGGAGGGGCGGGTGCAGGTGTCTGGCGCATTTGCCTCATCCATGATAGCTACCCTATTTCATTGCAGGACGCCGAGGCAGTGGTGTCATTTGTGACCCAAACCAGTGACACGGAGTCCTCTGCCCCAGCTCTCATCATCATCAGCTCTCCGCCTCCTGCAGGCCCAGCCCCCAGCTCCAAAAATCGACCCCGATGCTGTTTGACAGTGACAGTGAGAGGGATATCTTGGGGGAGGTAATGCAGGAGAGTGGGCTAGAGCTTGGTCCATATGGTCATAACCTTTTGGAAGGGTTATCCCTTTCAACTGGTGCGGGTGGTTTCAGCAACAGGACCCCTACATCTAGTCAGACCCAGGCGTCAGCAAGGGGACATCGGAGCCAGTTCAAGGGCTCCACGTCTGCTGTTCTCCTCAGTCAACCGCTGGTAAACCTTGGGTCTAACATTACAGGTGATGAAGAGGAGGATGACTTAGAATAAGTGCCACCTCATTTGTCAGGTGACAGCAGCACTGATGATGAAGTTAGGCACCCGAGGCAAACTGTGCGCCAGGTCACCAGTGAGCCCAGTGTCAGGGGCTCCACTGTTAATGGCAGCAGGAGGAGGTAACAGCAGTAGCAGCAAGCTCCACCTGTGTGCACCGAGCCCGAACAGGAGCAAGTCAGCACCACCCAATCTGACAGGAGGTCGGTGCATAAGTCGCCGCTTTGGGTGTACTTCACCCTGGCAGCAGATGATGTAAGAATTTCCATCTGTCAGCAATGCCATGCCAGGGTGAGGATAAGGAGGTCTGTTGCTCAGCTGGATACCACTGCCCTTACCCAGCACATGAGAGTAAACCACTGGCGAGATTGGGAACAGATGCAGGGTGGTCGTAGCAGCACCACAAGTAGTGCGCAGGGGACAGCAGCTCATGCCACTGTACTTTAGCCACCCCAACCCCTTTCAACAATGCATACCCACTCCCCCGCTCCCTCTCCTAGATGTACTGGTACCGGCAGCCAGACCTCTTCCTCCACTGCAACCTCCTCTATCACCTCCACTGCCGTCCGGCACCAGCCGTCGGTTGCTGATGCATTTGAACGCACTGCGCCCTACGCCCCCAGGGATGCAGGGGCATAGCTAAAAGCTCATGGGCCCTGGTGAAAGAGTCCCTCAGTGCTTGTTGGCATGGGGCAGGGGAGCACATATCCTTCCTGCTGCCTGAGGCAAACATTAAAAGGGCACCCCCTCATTAGAGATGTCCTGAACTATTCGCAGTCGAACAGTTCCCGGCGAACATAGCTTGTTCGCGTTAGCTGCGGCGGGCAAACTTATGCAATGTTCGGTCCGCCCCTATTTGTCATCATTGAGTAAACTTTGACCCTGTACCTCACAGTCAGCAGACACATTCCAGCCAATCAGCAGCAGACCCTCCCTCCCAGACCCTCCCACCTCCTGGACAGCATCCATTTTAGATTCATTCGGAAGCTGCATTCTTAGTGAGAGGAGGGACAGTGTAGCTGCTGCTGATTTAATAGGGAAATCGATAGCTAGGCTAGTGTACTCAGTGTCCACTACAGTCCTGAAAGACTCATCTGATCTCTGCTATAAGGACAGCACCCCAAAAAGCCCTTTTTAGGGCTAGAGCAACAGTCTGCCTTTTTTATTTTTGTTCCTGTGTAATCAAATTGCAGTTGCCTGCCAGCGAGTGTGTCAGGCTCACAGCGTATACTGTGCCCACTTGCCCAGTGCCACCACTCATATCTGGTGTCACAGTAGCTTGCATTTAAAAAAATAAATAAACTTTTTTGACTGTAATATAATAGCAGTCAGTTGCCTGTCAGTTTCCTGCACGCATGTATGTTTCATGCCCTGCAAGTGCATAGTGTCATGAGCGCGACTCATATCTTGTGTCACAGTAGATTACATTTAAAAAAAAACTATTTTGACTGTGAAATAAAAGCAGTCAGTTGCCTGCACGTGTGTGTGTTTCAGGCCCTGCAAGTGCATAGTGTCACCAGTGCAAATCATATCTGGTGTCACAGTAGATCATATACAAACCGGATTCATAAAAAGTTGGGACACTATACAAATTGTGAATAAAAACTGAATGCAATGATGTGGAGGTGCCAACTTCTAATATTTTATTCAGAATAGAACATAAATCACGGAACAAAAGTTTAAAGTGAGAAAATGTACCATTTTAAGGTAAAAATATATTGAATCAGAATTTCATGGTGTCAACAAATCCCCAAAAAGTTGGGACAAGGCCATTTTCACCACTGTGTGGCATCTCCCCTTCTTCTTACAACACTCAACAGACGTCTGGGGACCGAGGAGACCAGTTTCTCAAGTTTAGAAATAGGAATGCTCTCCCATTCTTGTCTAATACAGGCCTCTAACTGTTCAATCGTCTTGGGCCTTCTTTGTTGCACCTTCCTCTTTATGATGCGCCAAATGTTCTCTATAGGTGAAAGATCTGGACTGCAGACTGGCCATTTCAGTACCCGGATGCTTCTCCTACGCAGCCATGATGTTGTGATTGATGCAGAATGTGGTCTGGCATTATCTTGTTGAAAAATGCAGGGTCTTCCCTGAAAGAGATTACGTCTGGATGGGAGCATATGTCGTTCTAGAACCTGAATATATTTTTCTGCATTGATGGTGCCTTTCCAGACATGCAAGCTGCCCATGCCACACGCACTCATGCAACCCCATACCATCAGAGATGCAGGCTTCTGAACTGAGCGTTGATAAAAACTTGGGTTGTCCTTGTCCTCTTTGGTCCGGATGACATGGCGTCCCAGATTTCCAAAAAGAACTTTGAATCGTGACTCGTCTGACCACAGAACAGTCTTCAATTTTGCCACACTCCATTTTAAATGATCCCTGGCCCAGTGAAAACGCCTGAGCTTGTGGATCTTGCTTAGAAATGACTTCTTCTTTGCACTGTAGAGTTTCAGCTGGCAACGGCGGATGGCACGGTGGATTGTGTTCACTGACAATGGTTTCTGGAAGTATTCCTGGGCCCATTCTGTGATTTCCTTTACAGTAGCATTGTTGTTTGTGGTGCAGTGTCGTTTAAGGGCCCGGAGATCACGGGCATCCAGTATGGTTTCACGGCCTTGACCCTTACGCACAGAGATTGTTCCAGATTCTCTGAATCTTCGGATGATGTTATGCACAGTTGATGATGATAGATGCAAAGTCTTTGCAATGTTTCACTGGGTAACACCTTTCTGATATTGCTCCACTATCTTTCTGCACAACATTGTGGGAATTGGTGATCCTCTACCCATCTTGGCTTCTGAGAGACACTGCCACTCTGAGAAGCTCTTTTTATACCCAATCATGTTGCCAATTGACCTAATTAGTGTTAATTGGTCTTCCAGCTCTTAGTTATGCTCAAATTTACTTTTTCCAGCCTCTTATTGCTACTTGTCCCAACTTTTTGGGGATTTGTTTTGATACCGTGAAAATTTGAATCAACGTACTTTAAAATGATACATTTACTCGGATTAAACGTTTGATCTGTCATCTACGTTCTATTACAAATAAAATATTGACATTTGCCATCTCCACATCATTGCATTCAGTTTTTATTCACAATTTGTTTAGTGTCCCAACTTTTTTGGAATCCGGTTTGTAAAAAACAAAAAGTTAAATAATAGCATATCTGGTGTCACAGTAGATTACAGTTAAAAAACAGAACAACTATTTTGACTGTGAAATAATAGCAGTCAGTTGCCTGCACGCGTGTGTGTTTCAGGCCACGCAAGTTCACAGTGTCACACCAGTGCAACTCATATCTTGTGTCACAGTAGATTACATAAAAAAAATAAAATAACTATTTTGACTGTGAAATAATAGCAGTCAGTTGCCTGCATGTGTGTGTGTTTCAGGCCCTGCAAGTGCATAGTGTCACCAGCGCAACTCATATCTGGTGTCACAGTAGATTATATAAAAAAAATCTAAAATTTTGACTGTAATAGATTGAATAGCAGTTAGTTGTCTGCAAGCGTGTATGTCAGGCCTACAGCGTCTACTCTGCCAACTTCTGCCAGTGCACAGTGCCACTCATATCTGGTGTCACAGTAGCTCTCACTCATAGTACAACTAAACTAATTTAAAAAAATGACAGGTAGAGGCAGGTCACCCCGCAGGGGCTGTCCTGGTCGTCGTGCTGTGATTCCGTTTGGCTCTAGAATAATGCTGAGTGTTCAGAGGCCACATACCATGAACTCGAACAGTTCTGAGGACATAGTTGACTGGCTAACACAGGACACCCAATCTTCTACAGCTTCCGCTCGGAACCTTGACGCATTATCCTCCTCCAGCTCAGCTTCGGGCACCTCTCAAGTTACCACTCGCCCGCCTGCCACCACCACCAACACTAGCACCACAGCTGCTTCACTTGATCTCTCAGAGGAGTTATTTACACATCAGTTGGAAGAAATGAGTGATGTGTAACCATTATTGCCAGAGGATGTAGATAACAGGGATATGTCTCAGTCAGGCAACATTACACACATGGACGTACGGTGTGATGATGATGATGTTATACCCACTGCTGCATCCTTTGCTGAGTTGTCAGATACAAGAGAAGCGTTTGATGATGACGATGTGTCCGTGGATGTCACGTGGGTGCCCGCTCGAAGAGAAGAAGAACAGGGGGAAAGTTCAGATGGGGAGACAGAGATGAGGAGGAGACGAGTTGGAAGCAGGGGGAGGTCATCGCAAGGAGCTAGTGGCATAGTCAGACAGCATGCATCTGCACCCGGGGTCAGCCAGACAGCACGCCAATCAACGCATGCTGTTGCCACCACCAGAATGACGTCATTGCAGAGATCAGCAGTGTGGCATTTCTTTTGTGTATCTGCCCCTGGCACCAGTGATGCCATTTGCAACCTGTGCCAAAAGAAACTGAGTCGTGGGAAGTCCAACACCCACCTAGGTACAACTGCTTTGCAAAGGCACATGATCTCAAATCACAAACACCTATGGGATCAACACATGAGTGCAAGCAGCACACAAACTCAAAGCAGCCATCCTCCTCCTGGTCCAGCATCTTCAGCCACGTCAACCACTGCTGTCCTCCTTGCCCCCTCTCAACCATCCGCCACTCCGTCTCTTGCCTTGAGCAGTTCCTGCTCATCTGCCCACAGTCAGGTGTCTGTCAAGGACATGTTTGAGCGTAAGAAGCCAATGTCACAAAGTCAACCCCTTGCCCGGCGTCTGACAGCTGGCTTGTCAGAACGCTTAGCCCGCCAGTTTTTACCATACAAGCTGGTGGAGTCTGAAGCCTTTTAAAAAATTTGTAGCTATTGGGACACCGCAGTGGAAGGTACCCGGCCGAAATGTCTTTGCACAAAAGGCAATCCCCAACCTTTACTCGATTGTGCAAAAGGAAGTCATGGCATGTCTGGCACAAAGTGTTGGGGCAAGGGTCCATCTGACCACTGATACCTGGTCTGCAAAGCACAGTCAGGGCAGGTATATCACCTACACTGCGCATTGGATAAACCTGCTGATGGCTGCCAAGCATGGAATGCGTGGATCTGCAGAGGAGTTGGTGACACCGCCACGAATTGCAGGCAGGCCTGCTGCCACCTCCTCTACTCCTCCTTCTCCATCCTCTCCCATAACCTCCTCGGCTGAGTTCTCTTCTGCTGCTGCTTCTTGCTCCACATCAACGGCACCCCCCCCCCCCCCGGCTCCCCAGGGGCTATTCCACATCCTGGATACGACAGTGTCACGCCGTCTTGAGGTTGACTTGCCTGAAAGCAGAGCGTCACACCGGACCAGCACTCCTGTCCAACCTGAACGGAGATCGGCAAAGTGGTGTGTGACAAAAGAATAAATTTTTTGGCGGCATTGAATTTGGGCAAGTTGACATATGTGCCGTGCAAGGCCCATGTGTTGAATCTGATTGTACAACGCTTTGTGCATAAGTACCCAGGCTTACAGGACATCCTCAAGCAGGCCAGGAAGGTGTGTGGCCATTTCAGGCATTTCTACACGGCCATGGAGCACATTTCAGGTATCCAGCGTCGAAACAACATGCCAGTGAGGCGCTTGATTTGCGACAGCCCGACACGTTGGAATTCAACACTCCTAATGTTCGACCGCCTGCTCCAACAAGAAAAAGCTGTCAACGAGTATTTGTATGACCGCCTCTGCGGAGCTGGGAATTTTTTTGCCACGTTACTGGATGCTCATGCGCAATGCCTGTAGGCTCATGCGTCCTTTTGAAGAGGTGACAAACCTAGTCAGTCGTACCGAAGGCACCATCAGCGACATCATCCCATTTGTTTTCTTCCTGGACCGTGCCCTGCGAAGAGTGCTGGATCGTGAGCGTGAAGAGGAAGAGTTGTGGTCACCATCACCACCAGAAACAGCCTTATCAGCATTGATTGCTGGACCTGCGGCAACGCTGGAAGAGGAGTGTGAGGAAGAGGAGTCAGAGGAGGAATGTGGCTTTGAGGAGGAGGAGGAAGACCAACCACAGCAGGCATCCAAGGGTGCTCGTTGTCACCTATCTGGTACCCGTGGTGTTGTATGTGGCTGGGGGGAAGAACAGACTTTCAGTGAGATCACTGAGGACGAGGAACGGGACATGAGTAGCTCGGCATCCAACCTTGTGCAAATGGGGTCTTTCATGCTGTCATGCCTGTTGAGGGACCCTCGTATAAAAAGGCTTAAGGAGAACGACCTGTACTGGGTGGCCACGCTACTAGACCCCCGGTATAAGCAGAAAGTGCCTGAAATGTTACCGAATTACCGCAAGTCGGAAAGGATGCAGCAGTTCCAAAATAAATTAAAAGTATGCTTTACACAGCGTATAAGGGTGATGCCACAGCTCAATGGGAATCTAACAGTGGAAGAGGTGAAAATAATCCTCCTACCACGACCATGCCGGCAAGGACAGGACGCTTTACAGACGTGTTGTTGATGGAGGACATGCAGAGCTTTTTAAGTCCTACGCATTGCCACAGCCCTTCGGGGTCCACCCTCAGAAAATGACTTGACCGACAGGTAGCAGACTACCTCGCCTTAACTGCAGATATCAACACTCTGAGGAGCGATGAACCCCTTGACTACTGGGTGTGCAGGCTTGACCTGTGGCCTGAGCTATCCCAATTTGCGATAGAACTTCTAGCCTGCCCCGCTTCAAGTGTCCTGTCAGAAAGGACCTTCAGTGCAGCAGGAGGTATTGTCACTGAGAAGAGAAGTCGCCTAGGTCAAAAAAGTCTAGATTACCTCAACTTTATTAAGATGAATGAGGCATGGATCCCGAAGGGACTGACAGTGGGCGATACATATGACTAATAAAGGCCTGGTGATGAGATGAGCTGCCTTGGGCTAAAAATGGTCCACACACTGCTTTATTGTATCTCTGCATGCCGGATGACTTGCGTGACTTATCCGCCACCAACTAGGGTTCAAGCCGCAATGTTTTAGTGCACTTTCTGCCTGGTAAACATCAATTTTTCTGCAACAATACCTAGTTTTTCAGGCATGTGTACATGCCTAATTTTCCTGGCCTCTGGTGCTGCACTGTGACTGCAAAAACAAAACCAAAAAAAAAGGCACATACATGTGTCAATTCCCCTTCGTGATCGTTACCTTGCTGTGGTGAAGGGGCTTGCGTATCGCAATGAAGTGACCACCTCTATGAGTGTGTTGGGAATGGCAATGTTGGCACACCCCAGATGATAATGTCGTTGCTTCATTGTGAACAGACCAAAAGCGATCGGCTGGATAACTTTGCATAGAAAAAACATACATTTTCTTTGTGATCATCTAAGGTGATCATTAAAGCCTACTCGGCCAACAATGGGCCCACACTGCAGAATCATTGTTTTCTGGGTCACTTAACTGTCACTGAACTACCTCAGCACCACCATAGGCCTTTAAAAAACCCATTGCCTGCAATCTCCCAAACGTGTGCACGAGCACAGTCATCACTACACCAAGATTGACGCATAGAGGAATACAATTTATGTCATGAGTGTGTCAACTATTGACAACTATTTGCGGTTGTCTAAAATCTATTCCATAGACCGGCCCCTGATAGGGAACATAACAGGGATTAAACTGATAGGAATAGTACTACTTAACACACCACTCATATCTGGTGACACAGTACATTGCAAGGCGTAGTGCAGTGCCCCAAATTGGAAGTAGCAGGACCAACCAAGCACCTTTTTCCATCTCCAGGTTCCTAAAATCTATTCCATAGACCGGCCCCTGATAGGGGACGTAACAGGGATTAAACTGATAGGAATAGTACTACTTAACACACCTAATAATAATAATAATAATAATAATAATAATAGGGGACGTAACAGGGATTAAACTGATAGGAATAGTACTACTTATCACACCACTCATATCTGGTGGCACAGTACATTGCAAGGCGTACGTGCAGTGCCCCAAATTGGAAGTAGCAGGACCAACCAAGCATCTTTTTCCATCTCCCGGTTCCTAAAATCTATTCCATACACGTCCCTTGATAGGGGACGTAACAGGGATTAAACTGATAGGAATAGTACTACTTAACCAGCTCCCGACTGGCTAACGCAGGGATGCGTCCTGCGGGCGGTCGGTCTGTTCCTCCTTGGCGCACCGGCGCATCATGTCGCGAGGTGCGAGATTTCAAGGTAAACGATTTTATCTACAGCCTGCCAGCGGCGATCATTCAGTGGCAGGCTGTAGATGCAATTTTTTTTAACCCCAAAAAGTATATATTAGACCCTGTAAGGCTCCATTCAGTCGTCCGTATGTGTTCGCCCGATCAAGCCTGATCTTGTGCGCACCCTTCCGTTCAGTCCGCCCCACCGCAGTGACAGAATTTTTTTTTTCTGATCACTGCAAAAACACCGTAAAATCGCTGCGGCGCTATAAAGATCACTTTTGAGGGGCATGGCGAGTTCATAGAAGATTTTATTTTTTGGGCACAAGTTAGCGGAATTTTTAATTTTTGTTTTGTTGCTTTTTACTTACAAAGTCTCATATTCCACTAACTTGTGACAAAAAATAAAATCTCACATGAACTCACCATACCCCTCACGGAATCCAAAGGCGTAAATTTTTTTTTACATTTATATTCCAGACTTCTACTCACGCCTTAGGGCCCCTAAAATGCCAGGGCAGTATAAATACCCCACATATGACCCCATTTTGGAAAGAAGACACCCCAAGGTATTTCCTGAGGGGCATGGCGAGTTCATGTAAAATTTTATTTTTTGTCACAAGTTAATGGAATATGAGACTTTGTAAGAGAAAAAAAAATATATAATTCCGCTAACTTGTGCCAAAAAAAATAAAAATATTCTAGGAACTCGCCTCACGGAATACCTTGGGGTGTCTTCTTTCCAAAATGGGGTCACTTGTGGGGTATTTATACTGCCCTGGTATTTTAGGGGCCCTAAAGCGTGAGAAGTAGTTTGGAATCCAAAAGAGTAAAAAATGCCCTGTGAAATCCTAAAAGTACTCATTGGAATTTGGACCCTTTGCGCACCTAAGCTGCAAAAATCTTTCACACATGTGGTATTTCCATACTCAGGAGAAGTAGGACAATGTGTTTTGGGGTGTATTTTTACATATACCCATACTGTGTGTGAGAAATATCTCTGTAAATGACAACTTAAAAAAAAAAATTATACAAAGTTGTCAATTTACAGATATATTTCTCTCACCCAGCATGGGTATATGTAAAAATACACGCTAAAACACATTTCCCTACTTCTCCTGAGTACGGTGATACCACATGTGTAAAACTTTTTTGCAGCCTAGGTGCGTAAAGGGGCCGAAAGTCCAATGAGTACCTTTAGGCTTTACAGGGTTGCCCAAAATGCCAGAACAGTATATACACCCCACAAATGACCCTATTTAGGAAAGTAGACACCCCAAGATATTCGCTGAGGGGCATTTTGAGTCCATGAAAGATTGAACTTTTTGTCACAAGTTAGCGGAACTTGTGCCAAAAAAAAAAAAACTGCTATGAACTCGCCATGCCCCTCATGGAATACCTTTGGGGGTCTTCTTTCCAAAATGGGGTCACATGTGGGGTATTTATACTGCCCTGGCATTTTAGGGGCCCTAAAGCGTGAGAAGAAGTCTGGGATCCAAATGTCTAAAAATGCCCTCCTAAAAGGTACTCATTGGAATTTGGGCCCCTTTGCACACCTAGGCTGCAAAAAAGTGTCACACATGTGGCATCACCGTACTCAGGAGAAGTAGGGCAATGTATTTTGGGGTGTATTTTTACATATACCCATGCTGGGTGAGAGAAATATCTCTGTCAAACTTCCATGAACTCACTATGCCCATCAGTGAATACCTTAGGGTCTCTACTTTGCGAAATGGGGTCATTTGTGGGGTGTTTCTACTGACTGGGTATTGTAGAACCTCAGGAAACATGACAGGTGCTCAGAAAGTCAAAGTGCGTAAATTAATTTTTTTGCACCATAGTTTGTACATAGTTTGTAAACGCTATAACTTTTACCCAAACCAATAAATATACACTTATTGCATTTTTATTTATCAAAGACATGTAGAACGATAAATTTAGAGAAAAATGTATATAGAAATGTAGTTTTATTTGAACAATTTTACAACAGAAAGTGAAAAATGTTGAGCGCCGGACTGTGATGGCCGCATAGTCAGGAGCTCTCTGTAATAGATCCTCTATAGCACCAGCTTACGCCAGCAGACAGACGAAAAGATGGTCAAAATCGGTCACCCCAGATCCAGAGAGTCCTCCTCTACCAACAAAGCAGCTAACAACAGCGGAGATATGGACAAATTTATAAAGAAAGCCGCGGCTTCGCTGGTGTCTCGGGAGCCCAAGATGGCGCCGAACCCGCCACAAAAGGTGAGCGAATGCACCGCTGATATCTCTGAAGGATAAAGTGATGCCGAAGATTTCCATGGCAAAACGGCGCTCCCTATCACACGCCGCTTCCTTAAACACTCACTCACCAAAGCCATGGAGCCATTACTGAGTGAGCTCACGGTCCTCCGCCAAGACATGCACCATATAGGTGACCGGGTGGTATCCCTTGAAGCTCGCCAGGCCGCAGTACTGGATCATCAGAACACGACCTCAACCTCTCTGCAGAGATGCCGCACTTACCTAAATGAACTCCATAATACCCTGGAAGATCAAGAGAACAGAGGCCGCAGGAATAACCTGCGATTTAGAGGGATACCGGAATCTGTTAATGCGGCTGACATCCCTGGGGCAGTGTCTGCAATCTGCTGTTCTCTGCTTGGTTCAGAGTACCAAAATGAAATAGTTATTGAACGCACTCACAGAGCACTGAGGCCCAAACCCTAGGTCTCAGAACCTCCCAGAGATGTAATCTGCAGGTTCCTTAATTTCTAAGTTAAAGCTGCTGTTCTAGAGGCTGCTAGGAATCATGAAGATCTGACATATGAGGAAGCTGCTATTACGTTCTATCAAGACCTAGTTCCATCAACACTAAAGAAGCGGAAAAATCTGAAGACCCTTACAGATTGGCTCAGAGCGAATAAAATCCCATACAGATGGACTTTTCCATTTGGAATATCTTTCTTTCTCACGGGCCGCTGCCTCAACATATCCACATTTACTGATCTGATTGGAGCCTACGATCATCTTCAGATACCTCCATTAGAAGTTGAAAACTGGGAACTGTATCAAGATCTAACAGAGCTGCCAGAACTACCAAAGATCTCTCCATTTGAACTGCCACACACCCTGAAGGCCCAAAAGTTTAAACGGAGAAATACGCAATTAACCCCATAAGGACTGGCCCTATTCGTGTGATCAACTATCTTAACCATCTTTGCTTAGTATTTGCCTCTTTCTCCTTTTTTACCTCCTCCCTCCCTCCCTATCAGTCACTTATTTGCTGCTGCTTTCCCTCCTTATATTATCATCCCCCTCCCCCTATGTACCTGTATTTTTCCTTTTCCCCTTATGACTTTAACACCATCTGTCTGAAAACCTCTTGTCAGAGGCTACTATCTAGTGCTGAGGGGGTCGCAACAGGGTTGATTAACCATTTACCACCTTGAGATCCCCACCTTATATGCTATTATACCACATTTTGCTGGGAATTGTTTCCCCATACATTCCTGGTTTTGTTATGGGTTTGTTTTCTGTTGTATTCTTTTTCTTTGTTATTTCTTATTCTGAGAGAAATGTGGTTTTATGACTATGAATATATGATTGTGACATATAGGGATCTGTCTCCTCTCGAGGATGCACTTCACTTTTCTACGCAAATATATGACTGGGACCTGCAGTATTATGTAGGAATTCTCTTTCACCTTTTACATAAATTTTCATGACTGATTTCAAGCTAGCATCCTTCAACGTGAAGGGTATTAGATCACCTTCCAAAAGGTCTCAAATTCTCAATCTCTTATGGAGAAAGAGCTGTTCAGTAATATTTTTGCAAGAGACCCACTATAAGCAGAGTAAATTCCCAGATCTTTCCCACTCTAGGTTTCCGGAGTGGTACCATTGTGGTGCAGATGGGGCGGCCTCGAGGGGAGTCAGTATTGGCTTTCGAAAAAATGTCCCTTTTCAATATTCTACACATATTTCGGACCCAGAGGGAAGGTATATCATCCTAAAGGGTCTCATTGGGCATAAGCTATTCACCCTCGTAAATATATATTCCCCTAACTCTGACTAGGTCCCGTGGCTCTTATCAGTCTTATCCCTGGTAGAATCGGTCCGAGAGGGTATATTAATTTTAGCAGGCGATTTCAATCCGGCCTTATACCCCTCAGTGGATACGTCCTCCAAAAAATTCTCTGCATCAATTAAACTTTTGAAAAAAGTTAATGCTAAACTACAAACCGGATTCCAAAAAAGTTGGGACACTAAACAAATTGTGAATAAAAACTGAATGCATTGATGTAGAGATGGCAAATGTCAATATTTTATTTGTAATAGAACGTAGATGACAGATCAAACGTTTAATCCGAGTAAATGTATCATTTTAAAGGAAAAATACGTTGATTCAAATTTTCACGGTGTCAACAAATCCCCAAAAAGTTGGGACAAGTAGCAATAAATGGCTGGAAAAAGTAAATTTGAGCATAACGAAGAGCTGGAAGACCAATTAACACTAATTAGGTCAATTGGCAACATGATTGGCTATACAACGAGCTTCTCAGAGTGGCAGTGTCTCTCAGAAGCCAAGATGGGTAGAGGATCACCAATTCCCACAATGTTGCGCAGAAAGATAGTGGAGCAATATCAGAAAGGTGTTACCCAGCGAAAAATTTCAAAGACTTTGCATCTATCATCATCAACTGTGCATAACACCATCCGAAGATTCAGAGAATCTGGAACAATCTCTGTGCGTAAGGGTCAAGGCCGTAAAAACATACTGGATGCCCGTGATCTCCGGGCCCTTAAACGACACTGCACCACAAACAGGAATGCTACTGTAAAGGAAATCACAGAATGGGCTCAGGAATACTTCCAGAAACCATTGTCAGTGAACACAATCCACCGTGCCATCCGCCGTTGCCAGCTGAAACTCTACAGTGCAAAGAAGAAGCCATTTCCAAGCAAGATCAACAAGCTCAGGCGTTTTCACTGGGCCAGGGATCATTTAAAATGGAGTGTGGCAAAATGGAAGACTGTTCTGTGGTCAGACGAGTCACGATTCAACGTTCTTTTTGGAAATCTGGGACGCCATGTCATCCGGACCAAAGAGGACAAGGACAACCCAAGTTGTTATCAACGCTCAGTTCAGAAGCCTGCATCTCTGATGGTATGGGGTTGCATGAGTGTGGCATGGGCAGCTTGCATGTCTGGAAAGGCACCATCAATGCAGAAAAATATATTCAGGTTTTAGAACAACATATGCTCCCATCCAGACGTCATCTCTTTCAGGGAAGACCCTGCATTTTTCAACAAGATAATGCCAGACCACATTCTACATCAATCACAACATCATGGCTGCGTAGGAGAAGGATCCGGGTACTGAAATGGCCAGTCTGCAGTCCAGATCTTTCACCTTTAGAGAACATTTGGCGCATCATAAAGAGGAAGGTGCAACAAAGAAGGCCCAAGACGATTGAACAGTTAGAGGCCTGTATTAGACAAGAATGGGAGAGCATTCCTATTTCTAAACTTGAGAAACTGGTCTCCTCGGTCCCCAGACGTCTGTTGAGTGTTGTAAGAAGAAGGGGCGATGCCACACAGTAGTGAAAATGGCCTTGTCCCAACTTTTGGGGGATTTGTTGACACCATGAAATTCTGATTCAACATATTTTTCCCTTAAAATGGTAAATTTTCTCAGTTTAAACTTTCGTTCCGTGATTTATGTTCTATTCTGAATAAAATATTAGAAGTTGGCACCTCCACATCATTGCATTCAGTTTTTATTCACGATTTGTATAGTGTCCCAAATTTTTGGGAATCCGGTTTGTATATGTACTAGGCCTGATTGATATTTGGAGATGTATGAATCCTGCTACTATTGATTATACTTTTTATTCAGCTCCAGGTCAATAATATAGTAGAATCGACTATATCTTTTTACCCAAAGACTTTCTGCATCAAAGCATGGACCCTGAAATTGGTAATATCACCATCTCGGACCATTCTCCGATTTTCTGCACCTTCCGTCCTTTACCTGAATCTGGTAAGTCCCCTTCTTCGAGACTTAATGAGTCCATATTGAGCGACGATGTCCACGTAAAACACTTTTCCTCCCTTCTAGAACAATATTTCACTTCTAATAATACCCCTGATATTTCCCCACAGGTACTATGGGATGCTCATAAAGCATTTATCAGAGGACATTTCATCAGCAAATGCTCCTATGTAAAAAAACAAGCGAATAGACATCTTACATAGAAACATAGAAACATAGAATGTGTCGGCAGATAAGAACCATTTGGCCCATCTAGTCTGCCCAATATACTAAGTACTATGGATAGCCCCTGGCCCTATCTTATATGAAGGATGGCCTTATGCCTATCCCATGCATGCTTAAACTCCTTCACTGTATTTGCAGCTACCACTTCTGCAGGAAGGCTATTCCATACATCCACTACTCTCTCAATAAAGTAATACTTCCTGATATTACTTTTAAACCTTTGCCCCGCTAATTTAAAACTATGTCCTCTTGTAGCAGTTTTTCTTCTTTTAAATATTCTCTCCTCTTTTACCTTGTTGATTCCCTTTATGTATTTAAAAGTTTCTATCATATCCCCTCTGTCTCGTCTTTCTTCCAAGCTATACATGTTAAGGTCCTTTAATCTTTCCTGGTAAGTTTTATCCTGCAATCCATGTACCAGTTCAGTAGCTCTTCTCTGAACTCTCTCCAAAGTATCAATATCCTTCTGGAGATATGGTCTCCAGTACTGAGCACAATACTCCAAATGAGGTCTCAATAGTGCTCTGTAGAGCGGCATGAGCACCTCCCTCTTTCTACTAGTAATGCCTCTCCCTATACACCCAAGCATTCTGCTAGCATTTCCTGCTGCTCTATGATGTCTGCCTACCTTTAAGTCTTCTGAAATAATGACCCCTAAATCCCTTTCCTCAGATACTGAGGTTAGGACTGTATCACTGATTTTATATTCTGCTCTTGGGTTTTTACGTCCCAGGTGCATTATTTTGCACTTATCCACATTAAATTTTAGTTGCCAGATTTTTGACCATTCCTCTAGTTTTCCTAAATCCTTTTCCATTTGGTGTATCCCTCCAGGAACATCAACCCTGTTACAAATCTTTGTGTCATTAGCAAAAAGACATCGAGGCCTTACTATCGAGGCCTTCTGCAATTTCGCTGATAAAGATATTAAACAATATGGGTCCCAGAAACAGATCCCTGAGGTACCCCACTGGTAACAAGACCTTGGTCTCAATATACTCTATTGACTACAACCCTCTGTTGCCTATCCCTCAGCCACTGCCTAATCCATTCAACAATATGGGAGTCCAAGCCCAAAGACTGCAATTTATTGATAAGCCTTCTGTGTGGGACAGTATCGAAAGCCTTACTGAAGTCTAGATAAGCGATGTCTACTGCACCTCCGCCATCTATTGTTTTAGTCACCCAATCAAAAAAATCAATAAGATTAGTTTGACATGATCTCCCTGAAGTAAACCCATGCTGTTTTTCATCTTTCAATCCATGGGATTTTAGATGTTCAACAATCCTCTCCTTAAGTATGGTTTCCATTAATTTCCCCACTATTGATGTCAGGCTTACTGGCCTATAGTTGCCCAAATCCTCCCTACTACCTTTCTTGTGAATCGGCACAACATTTGCTAATTTCCAATCTTCTGGGACGACTCCTGTTGCCAGTGATTGGTTAAATAAATCTGTTAATGGTTTTGCTAGTTCACCGCTGAGCTCTTTTAATAGCTTTGGGTGTATCCCATCAGGCCCCTGTGACTTATTTGTATTGATTTTAGACAGCTGACTTAGAACCTCTTCCTCTGTAAAGACACATGCATCAAAAGATTCATTAGTCTTCTTTCCTAACTGAGGTCCTTTTCCTTCATTTTCCTTCGTAAAGACTGAACAGAAGTATTCATTGAGGCAGTCAGCTAGTTCTTTATCTTCTTCCATATACCTTCCTTCTTTAGTTTTTAATTTTGTAATTCCTTGTTTTAGTTTCCTTTTTTCATTTATGTATCTGAAGAATGCCTTATCGCCTGTTTTCCCTGACTGAGCTAATTTCTCTTCTGCCTGTGCTTTAGAAGCTCTTATAACTTGTTTGGCCTCTCTCTGCCTAATTTTGTAAATTAGCCTGTCATCCTCGTTTTGTTTTGTTTTTATAATTCCTAAATGCTATCTTTTTGTTTTTAATGATTTTGGCCACTTCTGCTGAGTACCACAGTGGTCTTTTCCTTTTTTTGCTTTTACTGACAAGCCTAATGCAATTTTCTGTTGCCTTCAATAGTGCCTCTTTTAAGTAGTCCCATTTCTCCTGGACTCCAATGAAACTGTTCCAATCTGATAGGGACTCGTATACCACTAATCTAATTTTAGAAAAGTCAGTTTTTCTCAAATCTATAACTTTTGTTTTTGTGTGGTGTGACTCAGTCACTGTACTTATAGTAAACCACACTGACTGGTGATCACTAGATCCCAAGCTTTCCCCTACAGTAATATCATATACCAAATTCCCATTTGTGAATACTAAATCTAAAATGGCCTCCTTCCGGGTTGGCTCCTCAACTACTTGTTGTAGAGATAATCCCAGTAGGGAATTTAGAATATCTGTACTCCTGGCAGAACTAGCTATCTTACATCCCTTTTAGACCGTATCCATGATTTGGAGACGAGACATAAAAAATCCCTAGACCCTCAACACTTGTCTGACCTCTTATCCCTTAGATCCCAATTCAAAAACTTACTTAACAAAAAATCTGCCAAATATTGTCTCTTATCGCAGCATAAATTTTATGCACATGGCAACAAGGCATCAAAATTTATGATGAACCGCATTAAACGTAAAAAAAATTGCCAGATATGTCACCTCAATAAAATCCCCTCAAGGCCATAAGCTCTTCTCGCCTGAGTCCATTGCAGAACAATTTCACTTGTTTTACAAAGATCTTTATAACTTACCTTCTCCTTCCGACACTTTGCCCAAGAAAGATATAAACCTACTTACTGAATCATTTTTAGATTCACTAAACCTACCAGCCCTATCCCCTTCCCAAAGCAAAGACCTAGCAAAACCATTTTCCATCACTGAACTTACCCTAGCTCTCAGCAGTTCTCCAAAAGGCAAATGTCCCAGACCTGATGGACTCTCAACTGCCTACTACTCCACCTTCCAGTCTATTTTACTCCCTTACCTACTACATGTATGTAATTTAGCCCTTCAAAATTGTCCACTTTCCACTAGCATGACAAACGCTATGATCACAATTATACCTAAAGAGGGCAAAGATCCCAATCTTTGTGCTCATTATCGCCCCATTTCCCTCCTAAACATTGACCTGAAACTTTTGGCAAAGATGCTAGCAATGAGAATCCAATCCCTTCTCCCAGTCCTTATACATCCTGACCAAGTAGGCTTCGTCAAGGGCCGGGAAGGTAAGGACAATACAACTAAAATACTAGACGTGCTTTATTACTCCTCCCAGCTTTTGACCGCATAGCCTGGTCCTACATTAAACTTATATTGCTTAAATTCAACTTCCCGGCTCCGTATATACATGCCATCTTTGCAATGTACAAAAATGCTTCCGCCTCGGTCCTAGTGAACAACCTTAATTCTGCTACTTTCCAAATAAAAAATGGTACACGCCAGGGCTGCCCTCTTTCCCCCCTCATATTTGTCCTAGTCATGGAAACCCTTATGCAAGCCCTAAGACAGGAGAGCTCTGTCTAAGGTTTGAAAATCGGGTCCCAAGAATTCAAACTTGCTGCATTTGCTGATGACCTCCTAATCCTTTCCACCAACCCCCTCATCTCCATGCCCAAAATACTCTCTTTAATTGACAAATTTAGCTCCTTATCAAATTTCAAAATAAACCCACAAAAATCACAGGTTTTGCACATTGGCCTATCTCCTTCAATTGAACTCTCCCTTTAATTGGACTGAACAAAGACTAACATACTTAGGCATTAAAATAAACTCTCACCTTCCTGACCTGTTCCATTTGAATTACACTCCCCTACTAAAATCCATCACCGCTCAATTTGACTCATTAGAAGGGGCTCCTGGAAAGGGGGACTCATGGGCTCCTGGAAAGGGGGTATCACCCAACATCTACCGTCCTTCAATGTTGTGGACAGCAATCCATTCCGGCAGATGTTGGAGCAGGCCCAACCCAGATTGCATGTTCCCAGCCACCATTTCTTTGCCAGGACCGGCATCCCTGCCCTACACCAGCACATTGTGCAGAATGTATCCCTGTCGCCAGATCATGCTGTCAGCGACAGGGTGCATCTGACAGTGGATGCATGGACCAGCAGACATGGCAGGTAAGATGCATCAGCTTTACTGCCCATTGGGCGTCCCTCTGAGGTGCCAGGGAAGGATCATCACATGTGGCGGCATCTGAGTTTGTGGTGAAATGCAGCTCTCGCTCATGGGGTATATAGTGTGTGTTATTATATATATGTAATGTGTGGCAGGAAAATAAATGTGCAATGTGCATGTGAGAGAGATTTCTCTGCTGTCCATACATACATACATGCTACACAAATAGTGCTGTGATGTCGCAACAATACTAAGTTCAACAATCAGTATTATGTTGTCATACCTGATTAAAGGTGAAGTTGTGTGTTTTGCGCTAAAATATTAGAATCAATAGTGGCAATTTGCGCAATCTCGAATACTTTGAAAAACTCTATCTGCATATAAAGCTATTGTTATGACATGTATGGGATTTCAATCTAAAACAGTGCTGTAATGTACAATTACTTACCGTGATCAAGAGTTCTTCCTCGCCATCTCGAAAGTTGCTGCCAACCATTTTCATCACTTATGTAGCTAATAGTGCGTGCGTGTGTGCATAATAGCGAAATTGAAAATAATTTCATGAATATCACGAAATCAAGAGTATTTTGCGAATATACACCTAAATATTCATGATATATTGCAAATTTGAATGTAGCCTCTGCCGCTCATCACTAATCATTAGACACTACCTTTTTCAAAAAAATTTTATGTTTGGTTAAACCGTTCTACCAGACCGTCCGTTTGCAGATGGTAAACGGACATACGTAGTTGTTTTACAGTCATGTGAAAAAATTAGGACACCCTTTGAAAGCATGTGGTTTTTTGTAACATTTTTAATAAAAGGTTATTTCATCTCTGTTTCAACAATACAGAGAGATTAAAGTAATCCAACTAAACAAAGAAAACTGAAGAAAAGTCTTTTCAAGATCTTCTGTAAATGTCATTCTACAAAAATGCCTATTCTAACTGAGGAAAAAGATAGGACACCCTCACATGTATTCCCTCTTAAATTGGCTCAGATCTCACACAGGTATATCACACCAGGTGCACATAATTAGTAGATCGTTACTCTGCATGTTGAATGAGGCTTGCCCTATTTAAACCTCAGACATTTAGTTTGGTGTGCTCCTGACTGTTGAAGTGAGAGTGAGCACCATGGTGAGAGCAAAAGAGCTGTCAGAGGACTTCAGAAAAAAGATTGTAGCAGCCTATGAGTCTGGGAAGGGATTTAAAAAGATCTCAAAAGATTTTGAAATCAGCCATTCCACTGTCCGGAAGATAGTCTACAAGTGGAGGGCTTTCAAAACAACTGCCAACATGCCCAGGACTGGTCGCCCCAGCAAGTTCACCCCAAGAGCAGACCGCAAGATGCTAAAAGAGGTCTCCAAAAACCCTAAAGTGTCATCTCGAGAACTACAGCAGGCTCTGGCTACTGTTGATGTAGAAGTACATGCCTCTACAATCAGAAAGAGACTGTACAAGTTTAACTTGCATGGGAGGTGTGCAAGGAGGAAACCTTTGCTTTCCAAGAGAAACATCGAGGCCAGACTGACATTTGCCAGAGATAAAGTTGACAAAGACAAGGACTTCTGGAATAATGTTCTTTGGACAGATGAGTCCAAAATTGAATTATTTGGACACAACAGCAGAGGACATGTTTGGCGTAAACCAAACACAGCATTCCAAGAAAAGAACCTCATACCAACTGTGAAGCATGGAGGTGGAAGTGTCATGGTTTGGGGCTGCTTTGCTGCAGCAGGACCTGGTCAGCTCACCATCATAGAATCCACGATGAATTCTACTGTGTATCAGAAGGTGCTTGAAGAACATGTGAGACCATCAGTTAGAAAATTAAAGCTGAAGCGGAACTGGACCATGCAACATGACAATGACCCAAAACATACTAGTAAATCAACCAAAGATTGGCTGAAAAAGAAGAAATGGAGAGTCCTGGAATGGCCAAGTCAAAGTCCAGATTTGAATCCCATTGAGATGCTGTGGGGTGACTTGAAAAGGGCTGTACGTGCAAGAAACCCCTCAAACATCTCACAGCTGAAAAAGTTCTGCATTGAGGAGTGGGGTAAAATTTCCTCAGACCGATGTCGAAGACTGGTAGATGGCTACAAGAACCGTCTCACTGCAGTTATTTCAGCCAAAGGAGGTAACACTCGCTATTAGGGGCAAGGGTGTCCTATCTTTTTCCTCAGTTAGAATAGGCATTTTTGTAGAATGACATTTACAGAAGATCTTGAAAAGACTTTTCTTCAGTTTTCTTTGTTTAGTCGGATTACTTTAATCTCTCTGTATTGTTGAAACGGAGATGAAATAACCTTTTATTAAAAATGTTACAAAAAACCACATGCTTTCAAAGGGTGTCCTAATTTTTTCACATGACTGTATGTGCAGCAACTTATAGAGTTCCCTCATCACCTTGGATATAAAAGGGGTCCCTTGGTCGGTCAGAACCTCTTTAGGTAGCCCTACTCAGGAAAACATCTCCATTAACTCCTTAGCTATGAGTTTGGCCGAGGTATATCGCAGTTGCACCGCCTCCCAGTACCGAGTGGCGTAGTCTAGAATGACTAAGATGTATTGCTGTCCTCTGGCGGACTTCAGTAATGGGCCTTTGAGGTCCATAGCTATTCGGTCAAATGATATACTTCGATAATTGGGATAGGTACTAGGGGACTACAGAAATGTGGCTGGGGGCTAGTTATCTATCAGGTCGGGCAAGATTTGCAAAACTCTTCCACTTCTTTGAATATGCTGGGCCAGTAAAACCGCTGTCGAATACGATCCTGAGTTTTCTGAAGCCCCAGGTGACCCCCGAGAATGTGTTGGTGGGCTGGATCTAACACAAGTTTGCAATAAGCCTTGGGGACCACCAACTGTTCAATAGACTCACCATGTAGTTGGTTTATCCGATACAACATATCCTGATGAACCACAAAATGGGGAAGCACTGATTCTGACCCCAGGTTGTTGTGGTTCACCATCTACTATTAACACATTTTTCCAGGCGTGGGATAGGGTTGGGTCCCAACGTTGGGCAGTAACAAAATAATCCCTGAAGACATTGAGGTCTGCCAATACAGGACCAGGCGGCAAGTCCTCCACGTCTCCACCCGCAGCACACTTAGCGGGGTTGTCTCCCCCTCTTTCACCGAAGTGGCTGTCACCCCTACCGCTGGCCCTTTGATCTCAAGTTCCCAGGGTTCTAGTCTCCCCCCTGAGCCGAGAAACTCTGCTAGGGTTACCCCTGTCTCATGGGCATTAGTCACTCTCAAAGCAGGCCATAGTGCCGGGAAGCCCGGGAAGTCTCTCCCTATTATAAGATCGTAGTATAGATTTGGGGAAACTGCCACTTTGTGAGTCCATCTGCCAGCCCTGTGGTTCGAGACACCAGGGCGGTGGGATAGTCTTTTAAGTCTCCATGGATGCACATGACCCTGACTTTCTGGACAGTATACTCCGCTGACCGTACCAGGGGAGCCCTTACTAGGGACACCAGACTCCCTAAGTCCAGCAGAGCCTCCGCTGGAGTGTCTCCTACCTCCACCTGGCACACGTGGTTTAGAGTTTTTGGGGTACCTGCTGCACACAGCTTCCTGGCATATAGCGACTGAGGGTAGCCATAGTTAGTATCCATGGGTTCCACCTGATGGGGACAGTCAGCTCTTACATGGCCCAGCTCCTGACACTGCCAGCAGACTATCGGAGCCAGGTATGTAGAGGGTACACCAGGGGTGGGTTTGGTTGGTACAAGTCGCCGGGTCTGGGATGGAGATTCACGGGGTTTGACTGCCCCCCTCCCAAAAGAACCCCCTGTAACAGTCTTAGTAGCCTCATAGCACTCCACTAGGTCCAAAATTTATAGGGCGTTGCCAGGAGACACCTGGTTAATCCAGTGTTGCAGAGCCCTCCAGAATATATCATCCAATACTGCTGTAGCCATTTTTGCAAGAAGTGGATTAAGTCATTATACTGGGTCCTCACAGGCTCAGCCGGCTTAAACCCCCACTGATGTACCCGCTGGGCCCGGACCAACACATTCACCCCCAGTCTTGCTAAAATCTCACCATTTACTTGTTGGTAGTCGGCCGCTTGATCGTCCGGCAAGTCGAAATATACCCACTGGAAATCGGATGCCAGGAATGGAGCGACAACCTCAGCTCACTGGTCACAGGGTAGCTTTTCCCTGATAGGGGGCCTGTTTCCCCAGCTTGCAGGTCTCAGCCCTCCAGCAAGGCACAAAACCTCAGATCCCCAAAAACAGAGACATCTCTGCTGAGCCCAGCTGCCTATTTAAGGACAGCCATGTGCTGCCAAAACCCGGACTGACACGTAAACTCCGAACTGGTATTTGACCTCACCTGGCTGGAAACCAGCTCAGCCGCACATGCTGGGAAGAAATTACCTGCCTTGCCAGACACAACCCCTCACTGTGTCAATATATATTTTTCTTTTTTACTGAAATATGCCCCTATACGCTTTCAACAAAAATAACTGCATAAGTAAAATGCGTATATATTTTTCTTGTAGTACTTAATTAGATACTAAGATATAAGCCTCTAAAGACTTTTCAACATAACACTTGCAGCCCAACAACAAAAAGCTGAAATGACAGAGCTGTCTAATGACAATTTGGATCCCCAAATAATCGTTCCCTGAGCTAGTAAATCACTTTCCTATCAATGTCCCTAGCACCTTCTGACGTCTCTACCTGCACTAAGATGCTGTGAAATGATCCCTCCCTATACTTTCCCTGCGCTTATAAATCGTTTTTGCTGTCTTTTTTTCCCCCACAATCGTTTTTCCACTTGCTGTCCCTGCACTCTGAATGCTGGAAAATTGCAGAATCTAAAATGGCTGCCATATTTATAGGACTGTGACATCACAGGGCTGGCTGGCTGCTGATTGTCTGCATGCAAGCATGCCAATCTGGGTGATCCCGTCTTCCCAGAGTTCCTTGCCCCATGTTCTCAGTCCTCACATGTGTAGCCACCATTTTAGGAAAATTGTGATTCGTTATCACTAAGCGCGAGGAAATTTGCATTCATTGCTAATCAAATTTTTCCTAAAATTCTGAACAAATTTCACGTAGTCAGCTTCGATTCACTCATCTCTAATCTTTTTTATAGGTATTTTCATTATTAAATGAAAGGCACTCTGGTGGCTTAGGTAAACCTAACTTGTAGAAATGTGTGACTAATTAGTTAATTACATATCAAATTTCTTGGCGAATTTAAGTGAAGATAACAAATCAAATTTTTCTAAACTTTGCTAATTTCTAACCCTGAAAAGGCAGCTGGATTGAAGGGGTCATTCACATAAAAAAAATTTTTTTTTTATTTCCAGTATGGTGAGGATTCGAAAAATATATAACAGTGGGGGCATTGTGGGAATCCTCCCTCCCAGGAGGCTATAATAAAGTTGATCTTTTCTTCAAAATTACATGCTGTATCTACTAAACACTATTTTCGTTCGTTCACTGTGTGCTGCACTTTTTTTCCCCCTCTGTCATCCATTTATGTTACTGGCCACTTTGCTATTTTATAGATGAGTACAGAAAATAATTTTGGCAGCCAGTCTATCTGCTCTGGAACTTTAATCCTGTCGTGGAGTCATAGGTGGCTCGTAAGAATAATTGATCAACTTCTCCATTCTCTTTATAGCTTTTCTTGTTAGTTAAGTTATACCAAGTTCAAAGCGATGCTTGATCTACGGCAGCCCTTGTGAGTTTAAATTTTAGAAAAGCAAGTTTTTTAATTTAAAATAATATTACTTTTAGGCTATTCTTTTCAATATAAAGTTTTATGGACATTTCTAGAGATCCATTATTATACAATCAGCTCCAATTTCCTCTGTAGAATATATTTGTATGTCAGAAGTAAAGATGGGAAAATTGGTTCTGATTTTTTTCTCAAAATGCCTGCTTTGTCTATTCCTAGGTTTGTCAGTCCAGAGGAAATGATTGGATATTCAATCTATAATTATAAGAAAAACATATTACAAGCCCAATTTACAAAAATGTGGGATGTTGTGTAAAAAGTAAATAAGTATAGAACACATAGACCAATATTTTATTCACAATAGATCATAGAGCACATATCAGATGTTGAAAGTGAGACATTTTACCATTTCATAAAAAAAAAATAAAATGTAAAGCAACGTATCTCAAAAAAGTTAGAACATGGCTATGTCTACCATTGTGTTCCATACCCTCTTTTTTCAAAAACTGTCTGTAAACATCTGGGAAGTGAGGAGACCGATTAGTGTAGTTTTGGGAGAATATATTCTAGCTGTTCAACGGTCCTTGGTCTTCTTTGTCATGTTTATTTTTTTGTTGTTTCATGATGTTCCAAGTGTTTTCTTTGGTGGAAGGTCTGGACTGCAGGCAGGCCAGTTCAGCTCCCGGAGTGGTGGTGGTCCAACTCTTGGGCAAGCTGCTTGGGTGAGCTTTGTGGCTTCTTTATTCTTTACACACATGCCATCTATTTTGTCAAATATGCAAAATATTGCAGCTTTTTCCAACTTATATACCCCACACAGCCAATATGTATGTATTATGTAGACAGCAAGCAGTGTAAGAAAGAAAAACTACTTCAGTGCCATTGGCCCCTTCATGGGCAGCATGGTAGCTTAGTGGTTGGCATTGAAGCCTTTTCCTAAGCTCAAATCAAACTATGGATAACGTCTGCAGATTGTATGTTGTAGAATTTGTAAAATTGGAAACATTGTGACCAACAACAGGAATAACACGGTGTTGGCGCTGTGTCAAAGAGGGGCTGAGCCATGCGCCCTGCATGGGGCACATGTTGAATCTGTTTGTAAAGCGGTTCCTGATGTCTTCACCCCATCTGCAAGACATCCTGAAAATGGCCAGGAAACTTTACATGCACTTCAGCCACTCGTACACTACAAATCACACCCTCCTTAAGCTGCAGCGGCAGAACAGCGTCCCACAACATAGGCTGATATGCAGCGTTTTCACCCGTTGGAATTCCACACTCCATTTGTTGGACCGATTATATGAACAGAGAAAGGCCATAAACCATTTCTTCATAATACAGGCAGACCATTTCTTCATAATACAGGTGTAACTTTGATGTTAGCCATTGGCATCTTATTCCTGACACCTGCCATTTGCTCTGGCCCTTTGAGGAGGCCAATTTATTTGTCAGTCGCCAGGACTACGGGATGAACAATGTCATTCCACTGATTCATGTCCTGGAACAGGACAGGGGACAGGAGACATGGAAAATATACACTCACCTAAAGAATTATTAGGAACACTATACTAATACGGTGTTGGACCCCCTTTTGCCTTCAGAACTGCCTTAATTCTACGTGGCATTGATTCAACAAGGTGCTGATAGTATTCTTTAGAAATGTTGGCCCATATTGATAGGATAGCATCTTGCATTTGATGGAGATTTGAGGGATGCACATCCAGGGCACGAAGCTCCCGTTCCACAACATTCCAAAGATGCTCTATTGGGTTGAGATCTGGTGACTGTGGGGGCCATTTTAGTACAGTGAACTCATTGTCAAGAAACCAATTTGAAATGATTTGAGCTTTGTGACATGGTGCATTATCCTGCTGGAAGTAGCCATCAGAGGATGGGTACATGATGGTCATGAGGGATGGCCAAATTCGGACTCTACCATTTGAATGTCTCAACTGAAATCGAGACTCATCAGACCAGGCAACATTTTTCCAGTCTTCAACAGTCCAATTTTGGTGAGCTCGTGCTTTGTAGCCTCTTTTTCCTATTTGTAGTGGAGATGAGTGGTACACGGTGGGGTCTTCTGCTGTTGTAGCCCATCCGCCTCAAGGTTGTGCGTGTTGTGGCTTCACAAATGCTTTGCTGCATACCACGGTTGTAACGAGTGGTTATTTCAGTCAACATTGCTCTTCTATCAGCTTAAATCAGTTGGCCCATTCTCCTCTGACCTCTAGCATCAACAAGGCATTTTCGCCCACAGGACTGCCGCATACTGGATGTTTTTCCCTTTTCACACTATTTTTTGTAAACCCTAGAAATGGTTGTGTGTGAAAATCCCAGTAACTGAGCAGATTGTGAAATACTCAGACCGGCCTGTCTGGCACCAACAACCATGCCACACTCAAAATTGCTTAAATCACCTTTCTTTCCCATTCTGACTTTCAGTTTGGAGTTCAGGAGATTGTCTTGACCAGGACCACAACCCTACATGCATTGAAGCAACTGCCATGTGATTGGTTGACTAGATAATCGCATTAATGAGAAATAGAACAGGTGTTCCTAATAATTCTTTAAGTGAGTGTATCTCCCGGCCACATGAGCCCTGTGGGGGCTGAACTAGAAGCAGGAGGACATTCAAGCACAAGAAATGTGTAGAGAAATGGGTGGTTTTTCTACACAGGTGAGGTAGAGGACAAACTGAACTACAATCAAGAAATCCTATATAGTTAGTTGGCCGCTGCCTATGTGCGCCATCGCCCATCCTAATACAAGTCTGACCAGGGGGACTCTCTGCACTCATGTTTCACTGCCATCGCTGCTGGCGGGGTAGGGGGGGCAGGATCAGTACCAGCACCAGCTCTATAAGCAGCATCTTAAGTCTAGAGTTGCTGATGAGCAGTTTTCTTCACCTGCCTACAAAATAAACTACTCACCAGCAGCAGCAGGTAGACATAGAGCAGAACCTTAACCAGCAGGTTGTGGCATTCTTGAACTGCACTCTGCTACCCCACATCAAAGATCCCCTGGACTACTGGGCAGCTAAACTCAATTTGTGTCCTCAACTGGCTGAGTTTGCCTTAAAAAAGATTTCCTTCCTGGCCAGAAGTGTGGCATCAATGCAGGTGTTTAGTGCTGCGGGGGCCATAGTTACCCTATGGAGAACTTGTCTGTTCAGCCAAAATGTGGAGAAATTGACCTTTGTGAATATGAATAAGGTGTGGATCAGCAATGATGCATCTGATGCATCAGACTAGGTCATCCATGGTGCCACAACTAAACTTTGTCAAAAGAGACCTGTTTCTCTACTATTCTGATGCTGCCGCCTGCCTAATAGCACACACCTGCTGCCAGGTGCTCCTGCTGCAACCTACTATCTTTAGCTGATACTGTTATTGCCCTCTACCTCGCCATCTCCACAGTCTGTCATTGGGCCATCTGTGGTCTCCTTATGCTGCTTGCACATCACCACTCTGTAACTGGGCCACTCTATGGTCTCCTCATGCTGCTGCCACCTTAACACTATGTCACTGGGCCACTTTGTGGTCTCCTCATGCTGTTGCCGCCTCAACACTATGTCACTGGTAAACTCTGTGGTCTCCTCATGCTGCTGCTACCTCAACCCTCTGTCATTGGGCTACTATGTGGTCTCCTCATGCTGCTACTACCTCAACACTCTGTTATTGGGCCACTCTGTGGTCTCCTCATGCTGCTGCCACCTCACCACTATGTTACTGGGCCACTCTGTGGTCTCTTCATGCTGCTGAAACCTCCCCACTATGTTACTGGGCCACTCTGGTCTCCTCATGCTGCTGCTACCTTACCACTCCGTGGTCTCCTCATGCTTCTGCCACCCCAACACTCTGTGGTCTCCTCATGCTGCTGCCACCTCACCATTATGTCACTGGGCCACTCTGTGGTCTCTTCATGATGCTGTTACCTCACCACTATGTCACTGGGGCACTATCTGGTTTTTTCATGCTGCTTCCTTTTCACCATTATGTCACTGGGCCACTTTGTGGTCTCCTCATGCTGCTGCCACCTCACTACTCTGTGGTCTCCTCATGCTGCTGCCACCTCACTATTCTAGGCTCCTCCTGCTGCTGTTACCTCACCACTCTGTCACTGGGCCACTCTGTGGACTTTTCATGCTGTTCCCACCCTCCCCACTCCATGACTGGGCCACTATTTTGCCTTTTTGGCCTGGTTGACATCACCATTTATTTTACCCTTCTTCTGATCTGTCAGAAGGAAGGAAAAATTAGACACGTATCACGTCTGTGTAGCAGCTGTAAGGCCTGTATGGTCCCATCAGAATTGGCTTGTGATTTGGTAGCCAAAAGCAGGAGTGGGTACAAAACACAAATCTCTGTTTTGGATCCACTCTTATTTTTTTGGGCATTACCAATACTGATGGATTACTGACCAAATGCTGACCATGTTAAGGCAGATGCTCAAAAGATAGGATCCGTTTATTGGGGGCAAAATAACCAATGACGTCAACAAAAAAGTACTGCTTTCACTCTTTCCACTCTGTCAGAGGGGCTCTATTTATATAAGCGTTTAATACAACATGTTCTGAGCACTATGACAATGATTTTGTGTTGTAAAGGACCTGGGAGCCAGATCGACATGTGAAAAATGCGGAGGAGAATCTGAGGAGAAGAGTGGTGACCATGGTGGCAATTAAGAATGGACGCAATGTACGGCCAAATCCTCCAGAATAACTGCCAGGGCCAGATCTGCTAAATTTTAGTCAGCTCTAGAACTTTTGATGCCATGGGCACAGATAATACTGGTAAAAATGCAGCCCGAAGATCAAAATGTCTTAAACCTAGGCCAACTTGGCTGCCTCTAGCGCGGTGTGGCGGTGTGTGAGCAACTCCCATGTTGTGTTTTTTCTCCACAAGGCAAGCACACAAAACCACAGCCATGTGAAAGTAATTTAAGATTTAAATAAGCCTTGGATTAAAACCAGATGGCCCGAAATTGGTGGATGGATCAAACATGGCAGCCTGTTTATTGCCATACGGGAGTAGTGTTGTTGGTTACCCACATTCATCATAGCTAATATTTTATTTTAGTCAGTGTTTGGCTAGTGTTTTGCATTTTGCAATACTTTATCAGAATTTGTAAGCCGAAAGCAGGAGTCGGTCCAAAACACAGATTAGATGCAAATAATTCCATTACATTTTCTTTGTTTTGGACCTACTCCTGTTTTTTGGCTTACAATTACTGGTCAAATACTGATGCAGAACACTGACAAAATACTGACCATCTGAAAGAGGTTTTATGGATGCTCACAATACAGGATTGTTTATTACATTTTTTATGTTCTTCTGACAGATCAGAAGAACGGAAACATAAACAGTGATGTTAACACAGCCTTCATCACGGTTATTGCCACTGCTATTTCTGCCACCAGTCTTCACTCTGTCATGGGGCCACTATTGTCATGGTTACTGCCACTGCTGTTGCTGCTGCTACCATCCCCACTCTATCATTGTGTCACTACTGCCACTGCTGTCACCATCCCCATTCTCTCATATGGCCACTACTTGAATCTTGTGGCACTGCACGGTTAACTCAACTGTGATAAATTAGAATTGATACTGCTATTCATCTGCAATGCTGACGCACAGTAATTGCACAGCTAACAGAAGGGATTACCTATGAAACTTGGCCTGCAAAGTGATGTAGATGGCAATAAATTATAACTGCCTGTAATACTGATGGCACCGTTTTTTACAGAATGGATACATTATGAATATGGGTGTACTAGAACGTAATGCACACTTTAATACACTCGCCCTGCACTGTCCCTGGAGTTTAAGTTCCAAGCCTTCACACTGAGATTGGACCATCAAGTGGGATGCATATGATTAAGCAGAGTGGCCTGGGTATTCGTGATGAGTTAATTCGGAACAAATGAATTTCTCAAAAACCTTTGGCAAATCGTCCAAATCAAATTTTTCTAAACTTTGCTCATTTCTACTTGCAACATATGAAGTTGGAATAACTGGATCCTGTGGGAAAATAGAACTGGTCAGCATTCTGAATTTGAACAATTGCTGCTGTACCACTTTGTAAATTAATGTTGTGCAGTTCAATGCCTTAACCCAAATTTGATTCTGTTATATAGTATCACTACATTTGGCTTGCTGCCCAAAAATTTTAAAAAAGTCTTGTTTTTAAAATGCCATGCAGTTTCACACACATATGGCAGCATCCCCAGATACAGTGGGATAATAGAACTGGCCAACAATTGGAACAAGTCTGTCGTACTTCTCATGGTCTTCTTTGTGGCAACTAGGCTGATTTCACAAAAAGTACAGTGTCCTTGTCATCGTCCTCGTCAATTACTTGTTCTCCTGTTCAGACTGCTCTTCCTCTTACTCTCTGTTGTCAGTCATTGTCAGTCATTGATAATGGAATGTGTGGCCAGAAAAAAAACTCTACGGGTTCAGCAATCCATTTGTGAGTAAGCTGAACTCTCATCTGTATAGGTGGCTGGAAGGGCAATTGCTGCTTTACCACTTAGGTGTGGTAATTGTGGCACAGTTCCTCACCTTGCCTGAAATTTTACTGACTATACAACACACTTTTTTCTCCTAAAAGTGAGTGGAAAGTGGCAGTGTGTCTTATAGTCTGAATTTTAATAACTATCAGGTCACAGTGTAGAAAAAAGAGACCAGGGAGCAATGAATGACTGGCAGTGCCATCCAGAGCAAACAACTTAAGTTTATTTTTTTAACGGCTGAAGTCTGATGGGGGTCTGATCTGAGGTTATTAGGGCTCTGATCCAAGGCTGATGAGGTATTGACTGATGGGGTTTGATCTGAGTCTGAAGTAGGTCTAATCTGAGTCTAATGGGGCTCTGATCTGAGTCTGATGGGATTCTGATCTGAGTCTAATGGGGGGTTTGATCTGAGGCTGATCTGAGGCTGATGGTAGTCTGATGGGGGCTTGACCTGAGACTGATAGGGGTCTGATCTGAGGCTGATGGAGGCTGGGGAGTATGATCTGAGGATGATGATGCTTGCGGGTCTTAATTTGAGGTCTGATCTGAGGTCTGATGAAGAATGGAGCTCTGATTTTTGGGTCTGATGAGGATTGGGGGTCTGATGAAATTTTTTTTTTTCTCATCCTCCAAATCCGACATGCATCTTTTAGTCCAGTGATTCTTATAGTCCCAAAAATTATGGTAATAATTCTCTATGTCATTAGCTGCAGTTTTTGCTATATCCCTTCCATTGGACTTTTGGCCAGGAGTCCACAGTGGCACAGTTCCATGCCTTCAACAAAAATAGAATTTGCAATCAGTTACAATTTTTGCCAGGCAGTTTCCATAAAAGATGTCATGCCATTATAGAAATATGGCACAGTTCTGTGCCTTAAAAAAAAGCATTTCTGCTGTATGATATTCATACTTTTATCCATTTTTCCCCCAAAAGAAAATGTTTAAAATTATCTTATTTTCTAAATGACTGTGATCTTTCCCTTGCATGTACAGAGTTCATTTTAGTATATGGTTAGATACTATATCATAGTCAAACATCAGAATAATCTCAGTTTGAGGCAAAATACTCACCCTGACACCTGACTCTGACACCTGACTCTTACACCTGACTCTGACACTTGACTCTGATATCTGACTGTGATATCTGACTCTAACATCTGACTCTAACGCTTGATTCCAATATCTGACTCTGCAGTGCTACGGATGACTCCAAGGAGGTTTTTTGTTCCTTGGAGGCACCCGTAGCATTGCAGTGACCTCACACGCACAAGTTCCCTAACATCGTACCTGCAGGTTCCTTCACGCGAGCGTTCACTGTCGGCCAGAGCGTTGCACGCTTTTGAAGTTGAGCCGGAAGCATCACGGACAGCAGCTTCCCAAACCAGCGGAGAAAACCAAAATTTCATCTAGCCCTCATCTTCTGGACAGGTACAAAAAATGCCTTTATACTAGTAACTTGAATTTATACATCTAGCATTTGATATTAAAGTCCCATATCACTCTCTTAACCAGCGTGAGTATTTAAATCTGATTTTTTTTAAATCATATTATTTACATGTATATACACTAGTGAGTCAGTGCAGCGGACTCCTTGTAAATAACCCAGCAGTGGCCCCCCCTTGGGTTCTCACCCTAGGGAGTGTGAGATTGAAATAACAGTAGTGCTGGTATGAGATTTTGTATATTTATTACTTAACATTCCCCACATATCAACTTTATGTTGGCATCATTTTGTAAATGCCATTTTATTTTAAGGCTTAAAATTTTAGAAGCAATTCTTAACATTTTTAAGAAGATTTCCAAAACCTACTTATTAAGGACCAGTTCAGTTCTGAAGTAACTTTATAGGGCTTACATAGTGGAAACCACCCTTAAATGACCCAATTTTAGAAACTACACCCATCAAGTTATTCAAAACTGATTTGCAAACATTTGTTAACCCTTTAGGAGTTCCACAATAGATAAAGGAAAATGGAGATGACATTTCTAAATTTCACTATTTTGGTAGATTTTCCATTTTAATATTTTTTTTTACTGTAATACATCAAGGGCTAACAGCCAAACAAAACTCAATATCTATTTCTCTGATTCTGCAGTTTACAGAAACACCCAACATGTGGTGGTAAACTTCTTTGTGGTGGTAAATTGCACACTGCAGGGCGCAGAAGAAAAGGAGCGCTGTATAGTTTTTGGAAGGCAGGTTTTGCTGGACTGGTTTTAGACACCATGTCCCATTTGAAGACCCCCCCCTAATGCACCCCTACAGTAGAAACTCCCAAAAATTGACCCTATTTTGGAAACTAAGGGATAAGGTCAGAGTTTCATTGGTATTATTTTGGCATACATATGATTTTTAATCACTCTATATTAAGTTTTTTGTGAAGCAAGGTAACCAAAAAATGGCTATTCTGGAACAGTTTTAATTTTTTGTTTTTACAATGTCTTTTTGACAAGTTAGATCATATGCTATTGTTATAGAGCAGGTTGTTACGGACGCATAACAAATATTTCTACCTTCTTCGTTTGTTTCCGTTTTACATGACAAAGTATTTAAAAAATATATGTTTTTGTTTTTCTGAACACCATATTTTTTTTTTACTTTTCTGCCGATCGTCTTGTGCAAGGGATCTTTTTTTGCAGGAAAAATTGAGGTTTTTATTTGTACCATTTTTGGGTGCAAATGATTTTTTGATATTTAATTATTACACTTTATGGGGCAAGGTGACAAAAAAATTGGTTGTTTTGGCACAGTTTTTATTTTATTATTTTACAGCATTCCCCTGTGGGTGTAGGTCATGAGATATTTTTATAGAGCAGGTTGTTACAGATGTGGCAATACCTAATATGTATACTTTTTTTTTAATTGAAGTTTTACACAATAAAAGCATTTGTGAAACAGAAAAAAAAAATGTTTTAGTGTATCCATAGTTTGAGAGCCATAATTGTTTTATTTTTTTGGTGATTGTCTTATGTAGTGGCTAATTTTTTTGCGAGATGAGGTGACGGCTTGATTGGTACCATTTTGGGGGCATACACCTTTTTGATCGCTTGGTGTTGCACTTTTTGTGATGTAAGATGACAAAATGGCTTTTTTGGAACAGTTTTTATTTCTAAAAATTTTTATCCGATGAGGTATATTATGTTATATATTTATAGAGTTGGTCTTTACGTACGCGGCCATACCTAATATGTTTTTTATTATAAAATGAGGAAAAGGAGCTGTTTTTTGTTTTGTTTTTTTACTTGAAACTTTATTTTTTATTATTAAAAACATTTTTTTTTACTTTTTTTACTTTATTTCTGTCCTACACTGGGATTTTAATTTTTGAAGGTCTGATCCCCTCTGCAATGCATTACAATGCATCTATATTGTAATGCATTGCCTGTTCGCGTATTACATTGAGTTATACACTAACAGGTTGCCTAGGAGACCTCAGCAAGGTATCAGGCTGTTTACTCACCCATCAGGTCATCACAGAGCAGGGACCTGATGAGATCCCTCACTGACCGCAAACGCCTTCTATGCCTTATTCAGGGCTGACCGTGGCATAGAAGGGGTTCATCCGCCGGCATCAGCTTTTACAGTTACACTTATCAGTGAGTGCCGGGCCCTTCAGTGATCAGGCGGGCACCGGAGCGAAATAGTACGTCAAATTACGGCAAGTCATCTGCCGCTATGACGTACTATTACATCATATGTCATGAAGGGGTTAAGCCGAATCCATAACTAATTACAGTCGAGCTTATAGTTTATAAACAGTAGCTTTTGGGTTTAAGACCCAATAGAAACCTAAAAAAAACTTTTTTTTAAACCTGGGCTAGGTGACAAATTTAAATGATGTTTGACTTTGATGTCTGACTTTCTTTACTGGTCAGTGTCAGAGTCAAAATGAGTTTCACTGTGTATTTGCATGCTAAATGATATGACCAAATAAAATCCACAACTGCTGAGGCTTAGCCTATAGCTCAATATAGCTCTATGGTAAGGCTTCTGGCTTGTAGACAGTGTGTTTTAGGTTCAAGACTCAACAGAAACATAAAAAAAAAGTTATGAATTAATTACTAGCAGTCTGTAGTAAAGGTACAGTGGGGTGTTAACCAGTTTGGGGGGTGTACCTGCACAGTCTGAAAATGGCATCACTGATTGGATAGAGTGTGTCTGTGCAGGTACACCCCCCCCCCAACCAGTTACCACCCCTCTGTACCTTTACTGCAGCCTGCTAGCAATTCATTCATAACTTCTCGTTGAAATAATAAAGGAATGGCACAACATAGAGCCATAAGAATAGATGTTCCAGAATTGTTATTACATGGGGAATGCATGAAGCTATTAAATCAGGCATGTCAAGAGTGGGGAAAGGTCCTCTTTAAACCATAGCTAGGAGACAACTTCAAATGATGATTGACTTTGACTTCTGACTTTCCTCATTGGTCAGCGTCAGAGTCAAAATGAGTTTTAGATAGTATATTTGTATGTTAAACTCAATGATAAGGTTTCTGGCTCACAAACACCAGTCTTTAGGTTCAAGACCCAATAGAAACCTTAAAAAAAAAATGTGTATTTTTCAACCCTATCTAGAAGACAAATTCAAATTATGCTTGACTTTGAGGTGTGACATTTCTCACCTGTCGACATCAAATAAGTTTCAGATATAATGTGTATTTGCTTCTAAATCATTTAAATATAACAAACCTAAAATAAACCCACTTTAAACTCTTAACCCCTTCAGGACTCTGCCATTTTTCACCTTAAAGGATAACTATCACACTTAGACCCTAATTTCAATTTTCATATATGTAGTTACTAATAACATGATATTCCAGAATCAGCTATTATTAGACTGACTTACCCCATATTTAATAAGATTCAGCCCTTAGCAACCAGTCTGCATAAAACTGCAATTTCACTATTCAGTTAAGATGGCCGCCACTGCCCTCACCCTGAGGCTAATCCCGTCTGCCCTCACTAGCCAGTAACAATAGCCCCCTAAAAGTGTTAGTAACCAGAGCCCTCCCCCCTAAAGGGTTAATCTCCTGCAGCACAAAAGGGTCCTCTTACCACATGTTTCTTTCATTTATACACTGAGCAGACGGCAGATCTCCCTTCCCTGTTGTGAGCTGCTTCAACTCTACTTCTCTAGCTCTGCTGAGTGAGGGAGCATCTGCCAAGCGCAGGGACAGGGAGAAGTGCACACAGCCCAGGCACTGTTATCAGCTGCTGGGAAGGACCAGGCTTTAATCATTTACTTACAGTCCCTGGCTGTCAGTAATCTGACCTTGCATGCAGCTTGCTTCTGCGTCCTCCATCCTTCAACAGATAGACGGACCATGCCTAGCAACCCTATTTTAAGCACAGGTAAAAGTAGGCAGTACAGGGAACAAAACTGTGGAATTAAGGGGTAATTGAATACACAGTGAAAAGTTGAAATAGGGCCACCAAGGAGATATTAATCACCACAATCCAATACTCCAAAAAGAAAAAAAACACAACAGTTATACTTTAAGGACCAGACCATTTGTTTTTTGCAAATCTGACATGTGTCATTTATGTGGTTATAACTTTAAAACAATTTTACTTATCCAGGCCATTCTAAGAATGTTTTCTCGTCACATATTGTACTTTATGACACTGGTAAAATTGAGTCAAAAAATTATTGTTATTTATAAAAAAAAGCAAAATTTACCCCAAAAATTGAAAAAATAGCAAATAGATAGTAATACCTCCAAAAATAGTTATTACTTTATATTCACCTTATGTCTACTTGATGTTTCGATCATTTTGTGAATGTCATTTTATTTTTTGGGGACGTTAGAAGGCTTAGAAGTTTAGATGCAAATCTTGAAAGTTTTCTGAAAATTTCCAAAACCCACTTTTTAAGGACCAGTTCAGATCTGAAGTCACTTTGTGATGCTTACATAATAGAAACCACCCAAAAATGACCCCATTTTAGAAACTACACCCCTCAAGGTATTCAAAACTGATTTTACTAACTTTGTTAACCCTTTAAGTGTTCCACAAGAATTAATGGAAAACGGAGATGACATTTCAGAATTTAACTTTTTTGGCAGATTTTCCATTTTAATAATTTTTTTTACACTACCATCAAGGATTAACACCCAAAAAAAAATCAATATTTATTGCCCTGATTCTGTAGTTTACAGAAACACCCCATATGTGGTTGTAAACTGCTGTACGGGCACACGGCATTGCACAGAAGGAAAGGAACGCCATGTGGTTTCTGAAAAGCAGTTTTCACTGGGATAATTTTAAGCTGCCATGTCACATTTGAAGACCCCCTGATGTACCCCTAAAGTAGAAAATCCAAAAAAGTGACCCAATTTTAGAAACTACACCCTTCAAGGTATACAAAACTAATTTTACAAACTTTGTTAACCCTTTAGGTGCTCCACAAGAATTAATGGAAAATAGAGATGCATTTTCAAAATTTCATTTTTTTGACAGATATTCCTTTTTAATCAATTTTTTCCCATTACAAAGCAAGGGTTAACAGCCAAACAAACTCAATATTTATGGCCCTGATTCTGTAGTTTACAGAAACACCCCCTATGTGTTCGTAAACTGCTGTAAGGGCAGATGGCATTGTGCAGAAAGAAAGGAATGCCACATAGTTTTTGGGAGGCAGATTTTGCTGGACTGGTTTTTTGACCCCATGTCCCATTTGAAGCCCCCCTGATGCACCCCTAGAGTAGAAACTCCAAAAAGTCACCCCATTTTGGAAACTTCCGGGATAAGGTTGCAGTTTTGTTGGTACTATTTTTGATTACATATGATTTTTAGTTGCTCTATATTACACTTTTTGCGAGGCAAGGTAACAAAAAATAGGTGTTTTGGCACTGTTTTTATTTTTTGTTATTCACAACTAGGGATGAGCGAACTCGAACTGTATAGTTCGGGTTCGTACCGAATTTTGGGGTGTCCGTGACACGGACCCGAACCCGGACATTTTCGTAAAAGTCCGGGTTCGGGTTCGGTGTTCGTCGCTTTCTTCGCGCTTTTGTGACGCTTTCTTGGCGCTTTTTGAAAGGCTGCAAAGCAGCCAATCAACAAGCGTCATACTACTTGCCCCAAGAGGCCATCACAGCCATGCCTACTATTGGCATGGCTGTGATTGGCCAGAGCACCATGTGACCCAGCCTCTATTTAAGCTGGAGTCACATAGCGCCGCCCGTCACTCTGCTCTGATTAGCGTAGGGAGAGGTTGCGGCTGCGACAGTAGGGCGAGATTAGGCAGATTAACTCCTCCAAAGGACTTGATTAACTGATCGATCTGCAGCTGTGGACCATTGAGCTGCTGATACTCAATTGCTCACTGTTTTTAGGCTGCACAGACCGTTTGTCAGTCTCATTTTTCTGGGGTGATCGGCGGCCATTTTGTGTCTTGTGGTGCGCCAGCACAAGCTGCGACCAAGTGCATTTAACCCTCAATGGTGTGGTTGTTTTTTGGCTAAAGCCTACATCAGGGTGAAGCTGTCACACCAAGTGCATTTAACCAGCAATAGTCTGTTCATTTTTTGGCCATATCCCAGTCTAATTCTGTCACTAAATCCATACCGGTCACCCAGCGCCTAAATACTAGGCCTCAAATTTATATCCAGCTAAATCTGTCCCTAGTGCTGTAGCTGGGCGAGTTATTTAGTGTCCGTTCAAGCACATTTCTTGTTCTGGGTTGAAATACAATTCCCAATTTAGCAATTTCATAATTTAGTGGTTCCTGCTATATCAGAGCTATTTGAAATCTATCCCAAAAAGGGTATATAATATTGAAGGTGCACATAGGGTCATTCAGAATAACTTCACACACACCCGCTACTGTGTATTTCCAAGTCTAATTCTGTCACTAAACCCATACCTGTCACCCAGCGCCTAAATACTAGGCCTCAAATTTAAATCCCTCTAAATCTCTCGTTACCGTTGTCCTGTTGTAGCTGGGAAAGTTATTTAGTGCCCGTCAAAGCACATTTTTTGTTCTGGGTTGAAGTACAATTCCCAATTTAGCAATTTCATAATTTAGTGGTTCCTGCTATATCAGAGCTATTTGAAATCTATCCCAAAAAGGGTATATAATATTGAAGGTGCACATAGGGTCATTCAGAATAACTTCACACACACCCGCTACTGTGTATTTCCAAGTCTAATTCTGTCACTAAACCCATACCTGTCACCCAGCGCCTAAATACTAGGCCTCAAATTTAAATCCCTCTAAATCTCTCGTTACCGTTGTCCTGTTGTAGCTGGGAAAGTTATTTAGTGCCCGTCAAAGCACATTTTTTGTTCTGGGTTGAAGTACAATTCCCAATTTAGCAATTTCATAATTTAGTGGTTCCTGCTATATCAGAGCTATTTGAAATCTATCCCTAAAAGGGTATATAATATTGAAGGTGCACATAGGGTCATTCAGAATAACTTCACACACACCCGCTACTGTGTATTTCCAAGTCTAATTCTGTCACTAAACCCATACCTGTCACCCAGCGCCTAAATACTAGGCCTCAAATTTAAATCCCTCTAAATCTCTCGTTACCGTTGTCCTGTTGTAGCTGGGAAAGTTATTTAGTGCCCGTCAAAGCACATTTTTTGTTCTGGGTTGAAGTACAATTCCCAATTTAGCAATTTCATAATTTAGTGGTTCCTGCTATATCAGAGCTATTTGAAATCTATCCCTAAAAGGGTATATAATATTGAAGGTGCACATAGGGTCATTCAGAATAACTTCACACACACCCGCTACTGTGTATTTCCAAGTCTAATTCTGTCACTAAACCCATACCTGTCACCCAGCGCCTAAATACTAGGCCTCAAATTTAAATCCCTCTAAATCTCTCGTTACCGTTGTCCTGTTGTAGCTGGGAAAGTTATTTAGTGCCCGTCAAAGCACATTTTTTGTTCTGGGTTGAAGTACAATTCCCAATTTAGCAATTTCATAATTTAGTGGTTCCTGCTATATCAGAGCTATTTGAAATCTATCCCAAAAAGGGTATATAATATTGAAGGTGCACATAGGGTCATTCAGAATAACTTCACACACACCCGCTACTGTGTATTTCCAAGTCTAATTCTGTCACTAAACCCATACCTGTCACCCAGCGCCTAAATACTAGGCCTCAAATTTAAATCCCTCTAAATCTCTCGTTACCGTTGTCCTGTTGTAGCTGGGAAAGTTATTTAGTGCCCGTCAAAGCACATTTTTTGTTCTGGGTTGAAGTACAATTCCCAATTTAGCAATTTCATAATTTAGTGGTTCCTGCTATATCAGAGCTATTTGAAATCTATCCCAAAAAGGGTATATAATATTGAAGGTGCACATAGGGTCATTCAGAATAACTTCACACACACCCGCTACTGTGTATTTCCAAGTCTAATTCTGTCACTAAATCCATACCGGTGACCCAGCGCCTAAATACTAGGCCTCAAATTTAATTCCCTCTAAATCTCTCGTTACCCACCGCTGTACTGTTGTTGCTGGGCAAGATATTTAGTGTCCGTCAAAGCACATTTTTTGTTCTGGGTTGAAGTACAATTCCCAATTTAGCAATTTCATAATTTAGTGGTTTCTGCTATATCAGAGCTATTTGAAATCTATCCATAAAAGGGTATATAATATTGAAGGTGCACATAGGGTCATTCAGAATAACTTCACACACACCCGCTACTGTGTATTTCCAAGTCTAATTCTGTCACTAAACCCATACCTGTCACCCAGCGCCTAAATACTAGGCCTCAAATTTAAATCCCTCTAAATCTCTCGTTACCGTTGTCCTGTTGTAGCTGGGAAAGTTATTTAGTGCCCGTCAAAGCACATTTTTTGTTCTGGGTTGAAGTACAATTCCCAATTTAGCAATTTCATAATTTAGTGGTTCCTGCTATATCAGAGCTATTTGAAATCTATCCCAAAAAGGGTATATAATATTGAAGGTGCACATAGGGTCATTCAGAATAACTTCACACACACCCGCTACTGTGTATTTCCAAGTCTAATTCTGTCACTAAATCCATACCGGTGACCCAGCGCCTAAATACTAGGCCTCAAATTTAATTCCCTCTAAATCTCTCGTTACCCACCGCTGTACTGTTGTTGCTGGGCAAGATATTTAGTGTCCGTCAAAGCACATTTTTTGTTCTGGGTTGAAGTACAATTCCCAATTTAGCAATTTCATAATTTAGTGGTTCCTGCTATATCAGAGCTATTTGAAATCTATCCCAAAAAGGGTATATAATATTGAAGGTGCACATAGGGTCATTCAGAATAACTTCACACACACCCGCTACTGTGTATTTCCAAGTCTAATTCTGTCACTAAACCCATACCTGTCACCCAGCGCCTAAATACTAGGCCTCAAATTTAAATCCCTCTAAATCTCTCGTTACCGTTGTCCTGTTGTAGCTGGGAAAGTTATTTAGTGCCCGTCAAAGCACATTTTTTGTTCTGGGTTGAAGTACAATTCCCAATTTAGCAATTTCATAATTTAGTGGTTTCTGCTATATCAGAGCTATTTGAAATCTATCCCTAAAAGGGTATATAATATTGAAGGTGCACATAGGGTCATTCAGAATAACTTCACACACACCCGCTACTGTGTATTTCCAAGTCTAATTCTGTCACTAAACCCATACCTGTCACCCAGCGCCTAAATACTAGGCCTCAAATTTAAATCCCTCTAAATCTCTCGTTACCGTTGTCCTGTTGTAGCTGGGAAAGTTATTTAGTGCCCGTCAAAGCACATTTTTTGTTCTGGGTTGAAGTACAATTCCCAATTTAGCAATTTCATAATTTAGTGGTTCCTGCTATATCAGAGCTATTTGAAATCTATCCCAAAAAGGGTATATAATATTGAAGGTGCACATAGGGTCATTCAGAATAACTTCACACACACCCGCTACTGTGTATTTCCAAGTCTAATTCTGTCACTAAATCCATACCGGTGACCCAGCGCCTAAATACTAGGCCTCAAATTTAATTCCCTCTAAATCTCTCGTTACCCACCGCTGTACTGTTGTTGCTGGGCAAGATATTTAGTGTCCGTCAAAGCACATTTTTTGTTCTGGGTTGAAGTACAATTCCCAATTTAGCAATTTCATAATTTAGTGGTTTCTGCTATATCAGAGCTATTTGAAATCTATCCATAAAAGGGTATATAATATTGAAGGTGCACATAGGGTCATTCAGAATAACTTCACACACACCCGCTACTGTGTATTTCCAAGTCTAATTCTGTCACTAAACCCATACCTGTCACCCAGCGCCTAAATACTAGGCCTCAAATTTAAATCCCTCTAAATCTCTCGTTACCGTTGTCCTGTTGTAGCTGGGAAAGTTATTTAGTGCCCGTCAAAGCACATTTTTTGTTCTGGGTTGAAGTACAATTCCCAATTTAGCAATTTCATAATTTAGTGGTTCCTGCTATATCAGAGCTATTTGAAATCTATCCCAAAAAGGGTATATAATATTGAAGGTGCACATAGGGTCATTCAGAATAACTTCACACACACCCGCTACTGTGTATTTCCAAGTCTAATTCTGTCACTAAATCCATACCGGTGACCCAGCGCCTAAATACTAGGCCTCAAATTTAATTCCCTCTAAATCTCTCGTTACCCACCGCTGTACTGTTGTTGCTGGGCAAGATATTTAGTGTCCGTCAAAGCACATTTTTTGTTCTGGGTTGAAGTACAATTCCCAATTTAGCAATTTCATAATTTAGTGGTTCCTGCTATATCAGAGCTATTTGAAATCTATCCCAAAAAGGGTATATAATATTGAAGGTGCACATAGGGTCATTCAGAATAACTTCACACACACCCGCTACTGTGTATTTCCAAGTCTAATTCTGTCACTAAACCCATACCTGTCACCCAGCGCCTAAATACTAGGCCTCAAATTTAAATCCCTCTAAATCTCTCGTTACCGTTGTCCTGTTGTAGCTGGGAAAGTTATTTAGTGCCCGTCAAAGCACATTTTTTGTTCTGGGTTGAAGTACAATTCCCAATTTAGCAATTTCATAATTTAGTGGTTTCTGCTATATCAGAGCTATTTGAAATCTATCCCTAAAAGGGTATATAATATTGAAGGTGCACATAGGGTCATTCAGAATAACTTCACACACACCCGCTACTGTGTATTTCCAAGTCTAATTCTGTCACTAAACCCATACCTGTCACCCAGCGCCTAAATACTAGGCCTCAAATTTAAATCCCTCTAAATCTCTCGTTACCGTTGTCCTGTTGTAGCTGGGAAAGTTATTTAGTGCCCGTCAAAGCACATTTTTTGTTCTGGGTTGAAGTACAATTCCCAATTTAGCAATTTCATAATTTAGTGGTTCCTGCTATATCAGAGCTATTTGAAATCTATCCCAAAAAGGGTATATAATATTCAAGGTGCACATTGGGTCATTCAGAATAACTTCACACACACGCTTCTGTGCATTTCCAAGTCTAATTCTGTCACTAAATCCATACCGGTCACCCAGCGCCTAAATACTAGGCCTCAAATTTATATCCCGCTGAATTTGAATACAATACATTGTGCCAAATAATATATTTGTTGTTGTGGTGAACCATAACAATGAGAAAAACATCTAGTAAGGGACGCGGACGTGGACATGGTCGTGGTGGTGTTAGTGGACCCTCTGGTGCTGGGAGAGGACGTGGCCGTTCTGCCACATCCACACGTCCTAGTGTACCAACTACCTCAGGTCCCAGTAGCCGCCAGAATTTACAGCGATATATGGTGGGGCCCAATGCCGTTCTAAGGATGGTAAGGCCTGAGCAGGTACAGGCATTAGTCAATTGGGTGGCCGACAGTGGATCCAGCACGTTCACATTATCTCCCACCCAGTCTTCTGCAGAAAGCGCACAGATGGCGCCTGAAAACCAACCCCATCAGTCTGTCACATCACCCCCATGCATACCAGGGAAACTGTCTCAGCCTCAAGTTATGCAGCAGTCTCTTATGCTGTTTGAAGACTCCGCTGGCAGGGTTTCCCAAGGGCATCCACCTAGCCCTTCCCCAGCGGTGAAAGACATAGAATGCACTGACGCACAACCACTTATGTTTCCTGATGATGAGGACATGGGAATACCACCTCAGCATGTCTCTGATGATGACGAAACACAGGTGCCAACTGCTGCGTCTTTCTGCAGTGTGCAGACTGAACAGGAGGTCAGGGATCAAGACTGGGTGGAAGACGATGCAGGGGACGATGAGGTCCTAGACCCCACATGGAATGAAGGTCGTGCCACTGACTTTCACAGTTCGGAGGAAGAGGCAGTGGTGAGACCGAGCCAACAGCGTAGCAAAAGAGGGAGCAGTGGGCAAAAGCAGAACACCCGCCGCCAAGAGACTCCGCCTGCTACTGACCGCCGCCATCTGGGACCGAGCACCCCAAAGGCAGCTTCAAGGAGTTCCCTGGCATGGCACTTCTTCAAACAATGTGCTGACGACAAGACCCGAGTGGTTTGCACGCTGTGCCATCAGAGCCTGAAGCGAGGCATTAACGTTCTGAACCTGAGCACAACCTGCATGACCAGGCACCTGCATGCAAAGCATGAACTGCAGTGGAGTAAACACCTTAAAACCAAGGAAGTCACTCAGGCTCCCCCTGCTACCTCTTCTGCTGCTGCCGCCTCGGCCTATTCTGCTGCTGCCGCCTCGGCCTCTTCCTCCGCCTCTGGAGGAACGTTGGCACCTGCCGCCCAGCAAACAGGGGATGTACCACCAACACCACCACCACCACCTCCGTCACCAAGCGTCTCAACCATGTCACACGCCAGCGTTCAGCTCTCCATCTCACAAACATTTGATAGAAAGCGTAAATTCCCACCTAGCCACCCTCGATCCCTGGCCCTGAATGCCAGCATTTCTAAACTACTGGCCTATGAAATGCTGTCATTTAGGCTGGTGGACACAGACAGCTTCAAACAGCTCATGTCGCTTGCTGTCCCACAGTATGTTGTTCCCAGCCGCCACTACTTCTCCAAGAGAGCCGTGCCTTCCCTGCACAACCAAGTATCCGATAAAATCAAGTGTGCACTGCGCAACGCCATCTGTGGCAAGGTCCACCTAACCACAGATACGTGGACCAGTAAGCACGGCCAGGGACGCTATATCTCCCTAACTGCACACTGGGTAAATGTAGTGGCAGCTGGGCCCCAGGCGGAGAGCTGTTTGGCGCACGTCCTTCCGCCGCCAAGGATCGCAGGGCAACATTCTTTGCCTCCTGTTGCCACCTCCTCCTTCTCGGCTTCCTCCTCCTCTTCTTCCACCTGCTCATCCAGTCAGCCACACACCTTCACCACCAACTTCAGCACAGCCCGGGGTAAACGTCAGCAGGCCATTCTGAAACTCATATGTTTGGGGGACAGGCCCCACACCGCACAGGAGTTGTGGCGGGGTATTGAACAACAGACCGACGAGTGGTTGCTGCCGGTGAGCCTCAAGCCCGGCCTGGTGGTGTGTGATAATGGGCGAAATCTCGTTGCAGCTCTGGGACTAGCCAATTTGACGCACATCCCTTGCTTGGCGCATGTGCTGAATTTGGTGGTGCAGAAGTTCATTCACAACTACCCCGACATGTCAGAGCTGCTGCATAAAGTGCGGGCCGTCTGTTCGCGCTTCCGGCGTTCACATCCTGCCGCTGCTCGCCTGTCTGCGCTACAGCGTAACTTCGGCCTTCCCGCTCACCGCCTCATATGCGACGTGCCCACCAGGTGGAACTCCACCTTGCACATGCTGGACAGACTGTGCGAGCAGCAGCAGGCCATAGTGGAGTTTCAGCTGCAGCACGCACGGGTCAGTCGCACTACAGAACAGCACCACTTCACCACCAATGACTGGGCCTCCATGCGAGACCTGTGTGCCCTGTTGCGCTGTTTCGAGTACTCCACCAACATGGCCAGTGGCGATGACACCGTTATCAGCGTTACAATACCACTTCTATGTCTCCTTGAGAAAACACTTAGGGCGATGATGGAACAGGAGGTGGCCCAGGAGGAGGAGGAGGAGGAGGATGAGGAAGAGGGGTCATTTTTAGCACTTTCAGGCCAGTCTCTTCGAAGTGACTCAGAGGGAGGTTTTTTGCAACAGCAGAGGCCAGGTACAAATGTGGCCAGCCAGGGCCCACTACTGGAGGACGAGGAGGACGAGGATGAGGAGGAGGTGGAGGAGGATGAGGATGAAGCATGGTCACAGCGGGGTGGCACCCAACGCAGCTCGGGTCCATCACTGGTGCGTGGCTGGGGGGAAAGGCAGGACGATGACGATACGCCTCCCACAGAGGACAGCTTGTCCTTATCCCTGGGCAGCCTGGCACACATGAGCGACTACATGCTGCAGTGCCTGCGCAACGACAGCAGAGTTGCCCACATTTTAACCTGTGCGGACTACTGGGTTGCCACCCTGCTGGATCCACGCTACAAAGACAATGTGCCCACCTTACTTCCTGCACTGGAGCGTGATAGGAAGATGCGCGAGTACAAGCGCACGTTGGTAGACGCGCTACTGAGAGCATTCCCAAATGTCACAGGGGAACAAGTGGAAGCCCAAGGCCAAGGCAGAGGAGGAGCAAGAGGTCGCCAAGGCAGCTGTGTCACGGCCAGCTCCTCTGAGGGCAGGGTTAGCATGGCAGAGATGTGGAAAACTTTTGTCAACACGCCACAGCTAACTGCACCACCACCTGATACGCAACGTGTTAGCAGGAGGCAACATTTCACTAACATGGTGGAACAGTACGTGTGCACACCCCTCCACGTACTGACTGATGGTTCGGCCCCATTCAACTTCTGGGTCTCTAAATTGTCCACGTGGCCAGAGCTAGCCTTTTATGCCTTGGAGGTGCTGGCCTGCCCGGCAGCCAGCGTTTTGTCTGAACGTGTATTCAGCACGGCAGGGGGCGTCATTACAGACAAACGCAGCCGCCTGTCTACAGCCAATGTGGACAAGCTGACGTTCATAAAAATGAACCAGGCATGGATCCCACAGGACCTGTCCGTCCCTTGTCCAGATTAGACATTAACTACCTCCCCATAACCATATATTATTGGACTCCAGGGCACTTCCTCATTCAATCCTATTTTTATTTTCATTTTACCATTATATTGCGATGCTACCCAAAGTTGAATGAACCTCTCCTCTGCCTGTGTGCTAGGCCTAAATATATGCCAATGGACTGTTGCAGTGGTGGCTGACATGAAGCCTCATTCTCTGCTATGACATGCAGACTAATTCTCTGCTGACATGAAGCCAGATTGTCTGTTACGGGACCTTTCTCCTCTGCCTGGGTTCTGGGCCTAAATTTATGAAAATTGACTCTTACAGTGGTGGGTGACGTGAAGCCTGATTCTCTGCTATGATATGAAGACTGATTCTCTGCTGACATGAAGCCAGATTGTCTGTTACGGGACCTCCCTCCTCTGCCTGGGTGCTGGGCCTAAATATATGCCAATGGACTGTTGCAGTGGTGGCTGACGTGAAGCCTCATTCTCTGCTATGACATGCAGACTAATTCTCTGCTGACATGAAGACAGATTCTCTGTTACGGGACCTCCCTCCTCTGCCTGGGTGCTGGGCCTAAATATATGCCAATGGACTGTTGCAGTGGTGGCTGACGTGAAGCCTCATTCTCTGCTATGATATGAAGACTGATTCTCTGCTGACATGAAGCCAGATTGTCTGTTACGGGACCTTTCTCCTCTGCCTGGGTTCTGGGCCTAAATTTATGAAAATTGACTCTTACAGTGGTGGGTGACGTGAAGCCTGATTCTCTGCTATGATATGAAGACTGATTCTCTGCTGACATGAAGCCAGATTGTCTGTTACGGGACCTTTCTCCTCTGCCTGGGTTCTGGGCCTAAATTTATGAAAATTGACTCTTACAGTGGTGGGTGACGTGAAGCCTGATTCTCTGCTATGATATGAAGACTGATTCTCTGCTGACATGAAGCCAGATTGTCTGTTACGGGACCTTTCTCCTCTGCCTGGGTTCTGGGCCTAAATTTTTGAAAATTGACTCTTACAGTGGTGGGTGACGTGAAGCCTGATTCTCTGCTATGATATGAAGACTGATTCTCTGCTGACATGAAGCCAGATTGTCTGTTACGGGACCTTTCTCCTCTGCCTGGGTTCTGGGCCTAAATTTATGAAAATTGACTCTTACAGTGGTGGGTGACGTGAAGCCTGATTCTCTGCTATGATATGAAGACTGATTCTCTGCTGACATGAAGCCAGATTGTCTGTTACGGGACCTTTCTCCTCTGCCTGGGTTCTGGGCCTAAATTTTTGAAAATTGACTCTTACAGTGGTGGGTGACGTGAAGCCTGATTCTCTGCTATGATATGAAGACTGATTCTCTGCTGACATGAAGCCAGATTGTCTGTTACGGGACCTTTCTCCTCTGCCTGGGTTCTGGGCCTAAATTTATGAAAATTGACTCTTACAGTGGTGGGTGACGTGAAGCCTGATTCTCTGCTATGATATGAAGACTGATTCTCTGCTGACATGAAGCCAGATTCTCTGTTACGGGACCTCCCTCCTCTGCCTGGGTGCTGGGCCTAAATATATGCCAATGGACTGTTGCAGTGGTGGCTGACGTGAAGCCTCATTCTCTGCTATGACATGCAGACTAATTCTCTGCTGACATGAAGACAGATTCTCTGTTACGGGACCTCCCTCCTCTGCCTGGGTGCTGGGCCTAAATATATGCCAATGGACTGTTGCAGTGGTGGCTGACGTGAAGCCTCATTCTCTGCTATGACATGCAGACTAATTCTCTGCTGACATGAAGACAGATTCTCTGTTACGGGACCTCCCTCCTCTGCCTGGGTGCTGGGCCTAAATATATGCCAATGGACTGTTGCAGTGGTGGCTGACGTGAAGCCTCATTCTCTGCTATGACATGCAGACTAATTCTCTGCTGACATGAAGACAGATTCTCTGTTACGGGACCTCCCTCCTCTGCCTGGGTGCTGGGCCTAAATATATGCCAATGGACTGTTGCAGTGGTGGCTGACGTGAAGCCTCATTCTCTGCTATGACATGCAGACTAATTCTCTGCTGACATGAAGACAGATTCTCTGTTACGGGACCTCCCTCCTCTGCCTGGGTGCTGGGCCTAAATATATGCCAATGGACTGTTGCAGTGGTGGCTGACGTGAAGCCTCATTCTCTGCTATGACATGCAGACTGATTCTCTGCTGACATGAAGACAGATTCTCTGTTACGGGACCTCTCTCCTCTGCCTGGGTGCCGGGGCCTAAATATCTGAGAATGGACTGTTCCAGTGGTGGGTGACGGGAAGCCAGATTCTCTGCTATGGAACCTCTCTCCAATTGATTTTGGTTAATTTTTATTTATTTAATTTTTATTTTAATTCATTTCCCTATCCACATTTGTTTGCAGGGGATTTACCTACATGTTGCTGCCTTTTGCAGCCCTCTAGCTCTTTCCTGGGCTGTTTTACAGCCTTTTTAGTGCCGAAAAGTTCGGGTCCCCATTGACTTCAATGGGGTTCGGGTTCGGGACGAAGTTCGGATCGGGTTCGGATCCCGAACCCGAACATTTCCGGGATGTTCGGCCGAACTTCTCGAACCCGAACATCCAGGTGTTCGCTCAACTCTATTCACAACGTTCATCTGACAGGTTAGATCATGTGGTATTTTTATAGAGCAGTTTGTTATGCAAGTTTTATGTACAAACCGGATTCCAAAAAAGTTGGGACACTAAACAAATTGTGAATAAAAACTGAATGCAATGATGTGGAGATGGCAAATGTCAATATTTTATTTGTAATAGAACGTAGATCAAACGTTTGATCTGAGTAAATGTATCATTTTAAAGGAAAAATACGTTGATTCAAATTTTCACAGTGTCAACAAATCCCAAAAAAGTTGGGACAAGTAGCAATAAGAGGCTGGAAAAAGTAAATTTGAACATAACGAAGAGCTGGAAGACCAATTAACACTAATTAGGTCAATTGGCAACATGATTGGGTATAAAAAGAGCTTCTCAGAGTGGCAGTGTCTCTCAGAAGCCAAGATGGGTAGAGGATCACCAATTCCCACAATGTTGCGCAGAAAGATAGTGGAGCAATATCAGAAAGGTGTTACCCAGTTGCAAAAAATTGCAAAGATTTTGCATCTATCATCATCAACTGTGCATAACATCATCCGAAGATTCAGAGAATCTGGAACAATCTCTGTGCGTAAGGGTCAAGGCCTTAAAACCATACTGGATGCCCGTGATCTCCGGGCCCTTAAACGACACTGCACCACAAACAGGAATGCTACTGAAAAGGAAATCACAGAATGGGCTCAGGAATACTTCCAGAAACCATTGTCAGTGAACACAATCCACCGTGCCATCCGCCGTTGCCAGCTGAAACTCTACAGTGCAAAGAAGCCGCCATTTCTAAGCAAGATCCACAAGCTCAGGCGTTTTCACTGGGCCAGGGATCATTTAAAATGGAGTGTGGCAAAATGGAAGACTGTTCTGTGGTCAGACGAGTGACGATCCGAAGTTCTTTTTGGAAATCTGGGACGCCATGTCATCCGGACCAAAGAGGACAAGGACAACCCAGTTCAGAAGCCTGCATCTCTGATGGTATGGGGTTGCATGAGTGCGTGTGGCATGGGCAGCTTGCATGTCTAGAAAGGAACCATTAATGCAGAAAAATATATTCAGGTTCTAGAACAACATATGCTCCCATCCAGACGTCATCTCTTTCAGGGAAGACCCTGCATTTTTCAACAAGATAATGCCAGACCACATTCTGCATCAATCACAACATCATGGCTGCGTAGGAGAAGGATCCGGGTACTGAAATGGCCAGTCTGCAGTCCAGATCTTTTACCTATAGAGAACATTTGGCGCATCATAAAGAGGAAGGTGCAACAAAGAAGGCCCAAGACGATTGAACAGTTAGAGGCCTGTATTAGACAAGAATGGGAGAGCATTCCTATTTCTAAACTTGAGAAACTGGTCTCCTCGGTCCCCAGACGTCTTTTGAGTGTTGTAAGAAGAAGGGGAGATGCCACACAGTGGTGAAAATGGCCTTGTCCCAACTTTTTGGGGATTTGTTGACCCCATGATTCAACATATCTTTCTCTTAAAATGGTACATTTTCTCAGTTTAAACTTTTGTTCCGTGATTTATGTTCTATTCTGAATAAAATATTAGAAGTTGGCACCTCCACATCATTGCATTCAGTATAGTGTCCCAACTTTTTTGGAATCCGGTTTGCAATAATATCATTTTTGAAACAAAAAAAAATCATGTTTTAGTGTCTCCATACACTTACAGCCTGTTTGCCTGTGAGATCTAGGGGGCTGGATCTCACAGACTCTCCCGGAAGGCAGCCTCGATGCCTAAGGAAGGCATCGGACTGCCTTCCCTGCCATCAAATCCCCGCCACAGCAGCACGGGGACTCGATGGCAGCTTCGATACCCGCAAGGACATGGCAGGTGCCGAGGTCAGCGCTGACCGCTGCACATCAAGGGTTAATGCGCCAACATCCCCGATTTCACCGATGCCGGCGCATGCAGCAGGGGTCCAGCTATCAGTGACTGCCAGACCCCTGCCGTGGTATAATACAGGTTTCACTTAACCCTTAGAGGACCCGCACTGTACATATACGGCGCAGATATCCGTGACTTAAGGACCAGCGCTGTACATGTATGGCACTGTGATCGGGCGGGTACAGAAGATGCGCTGGTCCTTAAGTCACGGACATCTGCACTGTACATGTACGGCGCGGGTCCTCTATGGGTTAAGTGAAACCTGTATTATACCCTAAGGTAAGTTAGTCCCCTATTGCACCCTAAAATAAGTGAACTCCTTCATGCACCCTAATATAAATATAATATAAATAAAATCTTTATTGCACTATAAATTAAGTGATCCCCTTATTGTATCCTAAAGTAAGTGAACCACCAATGCAACCTAAAGTATGTAAACTGCAAATATACCCTATAGTACAGTAAGTGAACCTGTTATTGCACTTTAAAGTAAGTGAATCCCTTATTGCACCCTAAAGGAAGTGAACTCCTTATTGCACCTTAAGCTAAGTAAATCCCTTATTGAAACGCAAAGTAGGTGAATGCCTATTGCAATTTAACATAAGTATAAACACACTTGAACTGCTAATGCAACAAAATTAAGTGAACACACTTTGCCCTTAAAGGGGTTATCCCATCATAATGATCACTGTTAAATCTGTTAATTAGTGATCATTTTTGTAAATATATTTGATTAACAAATTCCCACCGGCGCTCCTTCTTCTTGTAACTCGTCACAGGTCTGTGCGGCGCATTGCTATAAGCATAAGCAATGCGCCGCACAGACCGGTGAGTTACAAGAAGAAGGAGCATCGGGCGGCCACAGCGCATGTAAGTATAATGCAGAGTAACTGACCATGGCAGCCAGGACTTCAGTAGCGTCCTGGCTGCCATAATAACCGATCGGAGCCCCAGAATTACACTTTTGGGACTCCAATCGGAACTGCCGCTGCCACCATTGATGGGGGAGGGCGCACTGCCCACCAATGATTTTAATACAGGGGGGAGGGCACACTGCCCACCAATGAATTTCATGAGGGGAGGAGGGGAGCACTGGCCACCAATGATTTTAATACCGGGCTTATGGAGGCATATGGGGGCTGATGGAGGCACTTAGGGGCTTATGGAGGCACTTGGGGGCTGATGGAGGCACATGGGGGCTGATGGAGGCATATGGGGGATGATGGAGGCATATGGGGGCTGATGGGGGCACTTGGGGGGCTTATTGAGGCACTTGGGGGGCTGATGAGGGCTGATGGAGGCAATTGGGCTGATGGAGGCACATGGGGGCTTATGGAGGCACATGGGGGCTGATGGAGGCACATGGGGGCTTATGGAGGCACATGGGGGCTGATGGAGGCATATGAGGGGCTGATGGAGGCATATGGGGGCTTATGGAGGCACTTGGGGGCTGATGGAGGCATATGGGGGCTGATTGAGGCATATGGGGGGGCTGATGGATGTAGCAGAGCTGAATATGCTGCAGTTCAGCTATAGTTCTAATGGGGAAGGGAATAGACGGATGTAGCAGAGCTGTATATGTGGCAGGTCAGCATCAATGCTGGTGGAATAGATAAACAGATGAAGCAGAGCTGAATATGCGGCTGGTCTGACACAGTGCTAGTGAGGGAGTAGAATAAAGATGTAGCAGAGCTGTTTAGGAAGCCATTCAGCCAAAGTGATGTTAGGGGACTGGAGTAGCCACATGTAGCTGAGCTGTATATGTATCTATAAAGATACATAGTGTAAGGTTTATACACAACTGGAGTACAGCTGTGATGGAAACAAATCTGCATCAGTGCTGGTGGGTGGGGGTTGGTAAAGCTTTTGAGCTAATGTATAATATGGAATTATAATTTTTGATGCACAGAATGAGTTTGTAAAAGATCAGACAGAGATTTTGTGTGTAAAACTGTGCAGAAGAGCCAGGTGTTACTGTACACTGAGCTCGCTTGACATGGTTCTCTGATGATTCCCCAGCAGGGGGAGGGGCATCACAGACACTGCAGGCTGCCAGACTGATGACTCATACTCTTCACATGAACTAGCACCCAAGGACTGAGTTCTCAGTGTGATGTCATAAAGAGGTGTGGCCGGCCTTCACTCTAGCTGCCTAAGTCCGCCCAGCTTTAGAAGCCTCAAACCAGGAAGTGAATTCTGCTGTAACTGCAGCTCAGGTTGATTTAACAAGATGAGAATACCCCTTTAAGGGTGCACTACAGATTTCACTTAAGGGTACAACGTGGGTCTACCTCAAGGTTTTTTTTTTTGGCTATGTGATTTAGCAGCAAATACACATTATATCTGAAACTCATTTGACCAGTGAGAAAAGTCAGACCTCAAAGTCAAACATCATTTGAATTTGTCTTCTAGCTAGGGTTGAAAAATTAGGTCCTGAACATAAAGACTGGTGTTTGTGAACTACTGAAAAACCATTGTTAGTAATGGATTTTATTTGGCTATGAAATCTAAAACTCATTTTGATTCTGATTCTGACCATTGAGGAAAGTCAATCATCATTTGTAGTTGTCTCCTAGCTAGGGTTTAAAAAGACCATTTATCTAATTGGTGCAACGTAGAGCTGGCTTATTTGCCCATAGCAACTAATCAGATTCATAGAAACATAGAATGTGTCAGCAGATAAGAACCATTTGGCCCATCTAGTCTGCCCAATATACTGAATACTATGAATAGCCCCTGGCCCTATCTTATATGAAGGATGGCCTTATGCCTATCCCATGCATGCTTAAACTCCTTCACTGTATTTGCAGCTACCACTTCTGCAGGAAGGCTATTCCATGCATCCACTACTCTCTCAGTAAAGTAATACTTCCTGATATTACTTTTAAACCTTTGCCCTCTAATTTAAAATGATGTCCTCTTGTAGCAGTTTTTCTTCTTTTAAATATTCTCTTCTCTTTTACCTTGTTGATTTCCTTTATGTATTTAAAAGTTTCTATCATATCCCCTCTGTATTGTCTTTCTTCCAAGCTATACATGTTAAGGTCCTTTAATCTTTCCTGGTAAGTTTTATCCTGCAATCCATGTACTAGTTTAATAGCTCTTCTCTGAACTCTCTGGAGATATGGTCTCCAGTACTGTGCACAATACTCCAAATGAGGTCTCACTAGTGCTCTGTAGAGCGGCATGAGCACCTCCCTCTTTCTACTGGTAATTCCTCTCCCTATACACCCAAGCATTCTGCTAGCATTTCCTGCTGCTCTATGACATTGTCTGCCTACCTTTAAGTCTTCTGAAATAATGACCCCTAAATCCCTTTCCTCAGATACTGAGGTTAGGACTGTATCACTGATTGTATATTATGCTCTTGGGTTTTTAAGCCCCAGGTGTATTATCTTGTACTCATCAACATAAAATTTTAGTTGCCAGATTTTTGACCATTCCTCTAGTTTTCCTAAATCCTTTTCCATTTGGTGTATCCCTCCTGGAACATCAACCCTGTTACAAATCTTTGTGTCATCAGCAAAAAGACACACCTTACCATCGAGGCCTTCTGCAATTTTGCTGATTAAGATATTAAACAATATGCATCCCAGAACAGATCCCTGAGGTACCCCACTGGTAACAATCTTTCATTTTCCAAAGGAACTGTTAAAAATGAAAGGTGAAATATAGTTTAGTGCTATGGGCAACTAAGCCAGTTCTACTTTATACCAGTTTGATAAATGACCCCAATTTTTTTTTATTTCAGTTTCTATTGGGTCTTGAACCTAAAAACCTACTACTTGCAATGTAGCAACCTTACTAGTGAGCTATACACTCAGCTATTCACTCAGCTATACACCAACAAGCAATAGACTAACAATTAAAGATGAGCAAATCGAATCTAACGAAGTGGAATTCAATCCAAATTTCAGGATAAATTCTATTCACCTAGAAGCCAAATTTCCTCATGCTTCGTGTCAGCGAATTAATTTAACCTAAAATAGTATAAAAAACAAAAAAACGTGCCTACGTACCACCAAGCGCTACGCGCTACGTGCCACCAGCCTCGATCTTGCTTAAAGATATCGGCCGAAATCCTTTGCGGCGCGAGATTAAATCATCACGCCGGCGTCACACTTTACCATGCCAGCCGGCGTCATGACGTAATCTCTAGGCCCCATTCACACGTCCTCAATTTCGTTCCACATTTTGCATAATGGAATTGCGGACCCATTAATTTCTATGGGGCCGCTCGGCTCCGGAAATGTGGACCCGCACTTCCGGGTCGGCATTTCCGTTCCCCAAAAAAATAGAACATGTCCTATTCTTGTCTGCAATTGCAAACAAGAATAGGCATATTTTATTAGTGCCGGCAATGTGCGGTCTGCAAAATGCGGAACGTACATTGCCGTGTCCTTGTTTTGCGGATCCGTGGGGGCGGCGCTATCGCAGCTCCCTGTCATTGCACCCGCTAGTTACAAAAAAATGTGCTTCGTGACAAAGTAATTCATCACAAAGCAAATTTTCTTTTTTCATTTTTGCTAAATTTTTTGTTGAACTTTTAAGAAATTTTCTCATCTCTAATAACATTGTTTTAAACTTTTGACTTTCAGGCACCATATCTCACCATCCTCTGCAGGTTTGAATGCGAGACAACCATCATTTTATAGACAATTATTCTGGTTATCTCATACATAAATTGGACTTGCAACTATTTAGCATATAATTAGTTATGCAGATTCTTGTCTAGAGAGATCAAAATGGGCCTCCCATTATGGTGTCACCTATGACAAAATATTATGGTATAGCATACACATTCTACAACCTTGCAAGCCAACAATGTGGCTCTTCTCACCCATGGCTGAGCCCCTCACTAAAGACCAAATAGAAGTCACACAGGCTGAATAGCAGCAACATCTCAGTTAATTTTTGTATAATCCCTTCTATGAAGATAAAATTAAGCTTCTTATGTGCAAGAAGAATTGACAAAGAGAAAGCAATGCAGTTACCAGTGCTATTTTTGGAGACATATAAAACTCTGTGCAGATATTTTGTATATGAGGACAAATTTTACCAGAATTTTTAGATTTAGAATAATGAATGTGACCTAATTTCTGACTCCAAATTTGGTGAGCGATAAGAAATGCCTCAAATTTGGCATTAACTACATTGCAAAGAGATTTATTTATTTATTTTTAGATTTAGAATTTTAAGAGTAATGGTTCTTTATATAATAGATACAAACAGATATGTGTAAATAAACAAAAAAATTAAAAATAATTGTGCCTTAACCCCTTCAGCCATCATGATGTACCGGTAAGGGGGATAAAAGTTATTATTATAAAAGTAAAAATAGTTTAAAAAATAAAATATTAAAAGTTTAAATCACCTTTCCCAATTTTACATATAAAAATATATAAACAATATTAAAAATAAACATATCAAGAATTGCCGTATCTGAAAATGCCTGAACTATTAAAATATTTTTTTAAAATTCTTGTGCGGGGAAAGCCATAATGGAAAAAAAAAGAAAAACATACGATTAATCATTTTTTTTGTCACCTTTTACCCCAAAAATAGTGCCCTTAAACAATACAACCTATCCTGTAAAAAATATGCCCTCATATGGCTATATGAATGGAAAATTTTAAAAAGTTATGGCTATTATGGAAAAAATGAAAATGCAAAACCAAAAATGGTACTTAAGAGATTAAAATGTACAGTAAATGCAAATTTAAACTTTCACCCAATTTACAGCTTGAATTCAAATTTTTCAGCTCTTCTCCGTGTAACATAATCTGATTCCTAAAAGTATGTTTTAAGCACAATATTTTTTAATAGTAGAATTTTTTTCTCATACGCACTAAAATAGCTTTCTGAGTTTCTGAACAATGAGCTATCCTTAGTCTAATTACTATGTTTTGCCATTTTATATTTTCACTATATATATTGGATGAAAAGTGCCCATAGGGAAACTTGTTCCTACTTTGCTGTTTGCTAGGTATCTATAATTAGGATACTTGTACATTAATTGGAATTCTGGAGTTCAGATATTAAGAGGTTAGAGAAAGATGTAGAGTTGTTATTAGCTAAGTAGTAGTTCAGTGCCAGAAAGAAGGTGCAACGCTACAAAATTCTTACCAAGAAATTAAACTGAGGTAAGCACATTTTAAAGGGACCTACTTATAATTCATTATATTTTTTAAAATAAGTAAAAGTTTTTTCAGTTTTGCATAACCATAGATCTAGTCAATAAAATACACACAGAGCTTTTTGACTTAGCATTAAATATAGATTCAAAAGATCATTTCAAAATTTAAATTTTGTTACAAATATTACATAACTAAATTGCATACTGTAAAAGTCAAATACCTAAATTTTCTTTGTATTGCCCATCTCAAATTTAAAGAGGTTGTCTGAGATTTTGTCGCCGGATTGCCAAATTTTTTGGGAAAAATTTGGTTCAATCCGAATAAATTTGCTGCAAATTACTTAAAAAAATGTCTATTTCCTGGCTGCAGAGAGCCTTTATAGTGGTGTGCCTTGCAGTAACATGCATAGGGAGTCTGCTTTGGTAGTTAAATAATACTTTGAGTCCGTATGGCATACAGATGACAGGCATCACTCTTAGAATCACTGCACACTTCACTTATTTGGGCAGTCACGGGGCCAAAACTGACCAAATAACTCAAGTATGAACTCAGCCTTACAGGTCAATGTTAGCACCAAGAAGAAGCGGACTCCTTTTACACCGTCATCATGTGATTCCACGTAGATGTCTACAGACCCTGTTCTATTAAACGCTTATACAAGTAGAACCCCCAACAGAGTGGAGAGGGTGTCAGCAGTAAGTTTGTGTTGACGTCACTGATTATTTTGCCCTTCGTCTGATCCATCGGAACAATAACCCACAAAAAAACAATCCTGTCTGTGAAGCATCCGACTTAACTCGGTCAGCATTTGGTCAGTAATCCATCAGTATTTCTAATGCTAAAAAAAACTGGAGTGGATCCAAAAAATAGATGACACGTGAACGGAATAGTTGCATGTCCTCTGTGTTTTGTACCCACTTCTGCTTTTGGCTACCAAATAAAAAAAAACTATTATATATATATATATTTTTTTTTAACAAACAGGATATTAACACACATAAAATACAATATACTGTAGAAGGGGCAAAACCACAAGATTTAAAAGACAAACTGGAAAAACAAAGTACTTCATCAACAAGAATGGATTGACGACTAGTGTCAGGGTGACCACGAGGGTTATGCATACAGATCAAGAAATGCATGGGGTTATGGCTGATAACTGGAGGACAGTCCAGCAAACAAGCTGACTCCAGCTCATTCCATGACTAGCTGGGTTGCTGATAAGTGGATTCTAAAGTGTCTGAAGAAATGCGAGTAAAGACATTGAAATAAATTGTCCACTTCCTCGAATGTGACCTCGTCCTTTGATTTATGAATATCATTCCAAGTCTTGAAGTCCTCTGTGTGGATGGCATAAGAAATGTCCATGTGAGGTTCGACGGGCACAGAAACACTGATCCAGACACGTCATACCCGGTACACATGGCTGCTAGCTACTTAAAGGGTCCTGAGAACTGATCACCAGATTACCCAAACAACAGTCAAAGTTTCTTTGAAACCACGTACCTACAATAGCCGTGAGCGCCTCTGACCCATTATACAGGAAGAGCAGGAGGCAAGTAAATGTCTTTGTTAACACCTCTAATAGATTGTTGTCTGTGCCCTGCAGAACCAACTTATCCACACAATCCGGTCCTCTGTGCTTGCCTTGGTGAGTAGAGGCTTTGATTAAATATGTATGAGCACAGCCAGTGGATCTCTGTCCTTTCCTTTGATTCTAGGTAAACAGGAATATTTGGCTTTTAGGTTCAGCTCTGAGCCCACTTCAATGGCAAGACCCTTCTTTTTCTCGGCAGCTATGTGGGCTAGGTGCTTGGAATACTCTTTCAGTCTGGTATATGAGAAATTATACATCTGGTGTCAGGCTGTACAGAGTCCATTGTTTTTGAAGGAGCAAAGCAGGATCAAGAGTTTCCTCCAACGGGGTGCACTGCAGGATTTTTCTTTTAGACAAGCTTCGCAATGCAGACCGATCGAATGTGCAGAGGTCAAGCTTCAGGGAGGATACCTTGAGGTGTGAAAATGACTGCTCATTCGTGTCAATGACCTACTTCTGGCGGTTAACACCCCATCGGTTGCGGTTTGCATATACTAGCGATAAATGATGTTCCCGTTCACTGACTGTAAACGGAGATATTGACAGAAAAACATATCAAACTCTGCCACCATCTTTCTAGGTGCCACCTCTCTAGTCCTCTGACCAGCCAGATTTACCACCATCTGTTCCAGGACATGAAACAATGGAATGACATTGTTCATCCTGTAGTCCTAATGACTGACAAATAACATGGCCCCCTCAAAGGGCCTGAGCAAATGGCAGGTGTCACGCATGACCTGCCACTTGTTGACATCGAAGTTACATAGGGGACTACTCCTGTCCACTATGATCTTCAAGAAATTGTTTATAGCCTTTCTCTGTTCATACAGTCGGTCCAACATATGGAAGGTGAAATTCCAATGGTTGGAAATGTCGCATATCAGCCTATGTTGTGGAATGCCGTTCTGCCGCAACAGCTCAAGCATCAGCTTTGCGGTGTACAAGTGGCTGAAGTGCATGCAAAGTTTCCTGGCCATTTTTAGGATGTCTTGCACATGGGTGGAAGACTTCAGAAACTGCTTGACAACTAGATTGAACACGTGTGCCATGCAGGGCGCATGGCTCAGCCATCCTTGATGCAGAGCCAACACCATGTTCTTTCTGTTGTCAGTCACCATGGTTCCGGTTTTCAGTTGTCGCTTAGAAAGCTGGGATTCGATTCCTTCTTGAAGGATACGGAGCAGTTCCTCCCCTGTGTGACTCTGTTCGCCAAGGCAAATCAGGTGCAGAACAGCGTGAGAGTGATGAAAGGGGTCACACATGGCTTGCATACACTACATGCCTCCAACATAATTCTTGGATCTCTACTTGAAAATAATGAATTTGGTGTAAATTGCGAGAGGGGCATAGTTGGAGACATTGACTTCACAAGAGATACAGAGCAGCGGGGTTTGCTTTGAAATTTAAAATTTCAACACTGCATAAATCAGCCCATACAGCAAAAGGATGTGTACAGTCACCCATCAATTTCCCCCAAAAAAGCCATATTTCTCCACTACTTTATTCGTCGCATACCGCAAAGGAGGTGTACAATCACACATAAATTTTCCAAAAAAACCTAAGTCACATAAAACATTTTACCACTAAGTAAGTTGTTCCATACCGCAAAAGGATGTGTACATTCAGCCATACATTTTCCAAAAAAGCCAGTGTCACATAAAGAATTTCACAAATAAGTAAGTTGTTCCATACTGCAAAAGGAGGTGTACATTTACCCTTACATGTTCCAAAAAAGTGCCAGTGTCACATAAAGAATTACACCACAAAGTTAGTCATTCCATAACGCAACAGGAGGTGTACAATCACCCATCAATTTTCCCAAAAAAAAATTGGCTGAAATAAAAAAAATTACCAAAGAAATGATAATGGAATTCAGTTCATACAGAAGAAAGTCTACTATCAACCATGAATTTTGCCAAAAAAGCCTGTTTCCCATAAAAATATCACCACTATGTAATTCGGTCCAGCTCGCAAAATGTGCTTCACCACATATAACTGCACTTCTGAATGGCAATTAGGCCCAAAGTTTCTAATATTTTTACACAAAAGGCTTTTCAACAAATAAATGCAACAATGAAAGGAAAATATATTTGTATTTCGCCAGTAATACACGGCAAACTGGGCTATAAAATATATCACTGCACCGCTGAACGACAATTAGGCCCTCATTTTTTTATATTTTTATACAAAAGGATTCTCAACAGATAAATGCAACGATGAAAGGCAAATATATTTTTATTTCGCCAGCAATACACAGCAAACTAGGCTGTAAAATATCTACTGCATCGGTGAATGGCAATTAGGCCCTAATTTAAAATATTTTTACACAATAAGGCTTTTCAACAGATAAGTGCAACGATGAAAGGCAAATATATTAGTATTTCGCCAGTAATACACGGCAAACTGGCTGTAAATTATCTCACTGCACTGCTGAATGGCAATTAGGCCCTTTTTTAAATATTTTTACACAAATGGCTTTTTAACAGATAAGTGAAATGATGAAAGGCAAATATACAGATGTAGCAGGGTTAGCACTCCTGCTGTTAACTCAAATTCCTTAGCTCATTTTATTATCTTGAGACAAAAGCTATTGCAAAGCAATTGAAGGTGTTTGCTTAGATTAGATAAGCAAACTCAGAAATCTCAGAAAAAAGGAGTGCTAACCATGCTACATCCGTATTAGTATTTTGCCAGTAATACACAGCAATCTGGACAGTAAAATATCTCACTGCACCGCTAAACGGCAATTAGGCACAGTTTTTTTTATATTTTTACATAAAAGACTTTCCAACAGATAAATGCAATGATGAAATGCAAATATATATGTATTTCACCAGTAATACATGGCAAACTGGGCTGTAAAACATCTTACTGCACCTTTGAACAGTAATTAGGCCCTATTTTTTTTATATTTTTGCACAAAATGCTTTTCAACAGATAAATGCAACGATGAAAAGGCGAATATATTTGTATTTTGCCAGTAATACACGGCAAACTCGGCTATAAAATATATCACTGCACCGCTGAACGGCAATTAGGCCCTGATTCTTTATTATTTTTACACAAAAGGCTTTTCAACAGATAAATGCAATAATAAAAGGCAAATATATTTGTAATTTGCCAGTAATACACGGCAAATTGGCCTGTAAAATATCTCACTGCACCGCTGAACGGAAATTAGGCCCTTAATTATTTTATTATTTTTACACAAAAGGCTTTTTAACAGATAAGTGCAACGATGAAAGGGTCTGGGAAGGGTCTGTTTTCTCATCTTTGTACAGGTGTCCCAAGGGAGGTGTATAGATTGTGGAGGAATGCATAAGCCAATCATATGACTTGATGATATATACATATTATTCACTGCCTATAGAGAAGCACCTCCTTGAAGTGTCACATATGACGTATGCAGCATTATTGTTAGAATAGATGCCATTACAAAATGGCGGACACTTAGATGTTTACATTAGTTCACATTCCAAAGTGTTACACAGTGCGCAGATGTTAGGATGTTATCTCTGTTTCTCTTATCTCTTCTTCCTTTTGAGCCAATGAAATAATGCCTGGGCCTCAGAAAGTACTGCCCTCTTCTGAAGATACATATACCGCTTACTTTCTGTAATAAATTAGAGATTGCTTTGACCAGCTTCTGTGTCAGTGTCCAGTCTCTCAACCACGCGTGGATATTAACCCCATGGGAATACATTGATTTAGAGCACCAGAGTGCATCTTAAATGCTCTAATTTAGGGCTACTTTAACACCAGTAATACACGGCAAATTGTCCTGTAAAATATCTCACTGCACTGCTGAACGGCAATTAGGCCCTCATTTTTTTATATTTTTACATAAAATGCTTTTTAACAGATAAGTGCAACGATGAAAGGCAAATATATTTGTATTTCACCAGTAATACACGGCAAACTGGGCTGTAAAACATCTTACTGCACCTTTGAACAGTAATTAGGCCCTAATTTTTTTATATTTTTACACAAAAGGCTTTTCAACAAATAAATGTAACAATAAAAGGCAAATACATTTGTATTTCGCCAGTAATACCTGGTAAACTGGGCTGCAAAATATCTCACTGCACCGCTAAATGGCAATTAGACCCTAATTGTTTAATATTTTTACAAAAAAGGCTTTTCAACAGATAAGTGCATAGATGAAAGGCAAATATATTTGTATTTCGCCAATAATACACGGCAAACTGGCTGTAAAATATCTCACTGCACCGCTGATCGGCAAATAGGCCTTAATTTTTTGGTATTTTTACACAAAATACTTTTTAACAGATAGGTGCAACGATGAAAGGTGAATTTATTAGTATTTCACCAGAAATACACGGCAAACTGGGTTGTAAATTATCTCACTGCACTGCTGAACGGCAATTAGGCCCTAATTTTTTTTTATTTTTACACAAAAGGCTTTTAACAAATAAGTGCAACAATGAAAGGCTAATATATTTGTATTTTGCCAGAAATACACAGCAAACTCGGCTGTAAAATATCTCACTGCACCGCTAAACGACAATTAGGCCCGAATTCTTTAATATTTTTACACAAAATGCTTTTCAACAGACAAATGCAACAATGAAAGGTAAATATGTTTGTATTTCGACAGTAATACACAGCAAATTGGCCTGTTAAATATCTCACTGCACCACTGAACGACAATTAGGCCCTCATTTATTTTTATATTGTTGCATAAAAGGCTCTTTTTTTTTTTTTTTTTTTTAAACTTTATTGAAAAATAAATATCTGTTACAGTCATATCAGTGTAGCGATGATAGGGAGGGTCTTCCCTTTACAGAGAGGTATTCAGGTAACAGAAGACAAACATAAAACAGTATGTCAACAGTATATCAACACTGAGGATGTAAATTAACAATGCTGTGTTCTATGCATCTATTATTCGGGCCTAGTGGGAAGAGAATGAAGAAGAGTACCAAGAAGACTGTTCACTAAGTCTGAGTAATAATGACCCCCAATATGATTGGATGAGTACATATCTTATAATAATATATTAGGGGAGACCTCTAAATGATCTCCAGTTTTCCCAGATAGGTCTGAATTTGTGATGGGATCTATTTTCCCAAGCCACAATTTCCTCGAATCTGTGGATAGAGTCTATCTTATTGAACCAGTGTTCAAGAGAAGGCAAGTCAGGGGACAGCCAATGCTTGGGGATTAGGAGTCTGGCAGATATGAGTAAAATCCTAAAAAGAGGAGAGGTTTTTGTTTATTGGTCTTGCGGCAAACTCAATAAGGCTAATGTAGGAGAGGGGGTGATGTTGGAGTTGCAAATTTTGTTGCAATTAATAAATATACTATTCCACCAGCTAAGGATAGGAGGACAAGTCCACCAAATATGGAACATAGTTCCACGCGCCTCTCCACATCTCCAACAGACGTCCGATCCATTTCTATCATATCGGCAGGTGATATCAGGTGTTTTGTACCATCTAGTTAATATTTTATATCCATTTTCCTGGATTCTGGTGCATCTAGAGGATGTATGAGGCGTTTTGAATAGGAGTGTTTGGTCTTCTGGCGAAAATATGGTATTTAACTCCTTCTCCCATTGACATATAAAGGAAGGTTTTGGAGGTAAGATGGGTGTACTAAGATATTTGTAAAGTGAGGACATGGGTTTCTGGGGGGAAGAATGGTTGTGGATAAGGCTCTCGAACCAGGTTAGAGGTCTGAGTAAAGAATCTAGTGGGATGTTTTTGTTTATGTAGGCAAGTAGAAAGGCTAACACGTGAGGCTGGGATTTAATACCTGGGAGGGAGGAGATAATGGAGTCTTGAACTATTTTGTCTGTCTTGTTTTCTGAAAAAATGGAAAGAATAGATACCTCAGAGAATCGAATGTTATGGGGGACGCTTTGTCTGAGTTCCAGAGGGGCCAAACCAATAACATCTCTGACTTGGATCAGGGGTGAGGGAGATGGAAAACCCCATTTAGAGCTTTGAAGCCATTTCCAGGCCTCAAGGGTTGCCATCGCCAAAATGTTATATTTGTGAGATGCGAAGATGTTGTGATGAGGGTCCACCAATAAGGCTCTTAAAGTCGGGAGGTATTTAGGAGTTTCCATGGTGACCCATGATTTTTGTTCGGGACATCTGAACCAGTCAAGGGTTCTGGAAAGGAGTATGGCCCTATTGTATAATAGGGGATTTGGGAGGCCTATTCCACCAAAGGTTCTAGGTCTCTGTAGGGTATTGATATTGATTCTTGCCTTTTTGCCATTCCATATAAAAGAGCGAATAGCTTGTTCCAAGGAATGAAAAAAAGAGTTAGGGACAGGGATAGGGAGGACCTGGAGAAGATAATTTAGTCTGGGTAGGACCAGTGACATGACCATATTTTTACGACCAAACCAAGAGAGTAAAGGGGGGTTTAGGGATTCTAGCTGGTCTTTAATGGCGTTGAGTAGAGGGGGGAAATTTAGTTTATATAATAATGAGGGATCTGGGTGGATTTTTACTCCTAAATATGTGATATGTGGCGAATCCCAATTAAAAGGTGAGGAATGAAGTAATTTAGACCTAAGCTTGGAGTTGAGTCCTATACTGAGAATGTGGGATTTTTTCATGTTTATTTTAAAGTTGGAGAGGAAACTAAAATTATCCAAAATAGTATATATGTGCTGAAGGGATTTTTCAGGATTGGAGGACATTATTAGGAGGTCGTCAGCGAAAGCTGCTATTTTATGTTCTTGATCCCCTAATTTAAGACCTGCAATCTCTGTCTCTGATCGTATTAGAGTGAGAAGGGGTTCAATTGTTAGGACAAAGATTAGGGGGGAGAGGGGGCAACCCTGTCTAGTCCCATTTCTTATGGGGAAGGGTTGTGAAGTGGTGTCATTAATCAGCACTGACGCCGAGGCATTGGTGTACATAGCTTTGATAGAACGTGTAAAAGCTAAAGGAATACCCAATTGTAACATAGTGCTGTACATGAAGTTCCAGTGAAATTCGGTCGAATGCTTTTTCGGCGTCAGTGCTGATCAGGACTAAGGGAAGGTGGAATTTTGAGGCGTGAAGTATGGCATTTATTACTCTTGCTGTATTATCCTTTCCTTCTCTACCCTTAACAAAACCAGTCTGGTTCCTATGTACAAGCTTAGGTAATAGTGGTGCGAGACGGTTCGCCAAAAGTTTGGCCAGTAGTTTTAAATCAATGTTTAGAAGGGATATAGGGCGGTAGTTACTACAGTCACTGGGGTCCTTTCCTTCTTTGGGTATAATAGTGATGTTAGCTTTTGTCATCTCTTGAGAAAGAGGATCACCTAGTAAGGATTGGTTGCATACATTAAGCAGGTGAGGGAGGAGGGTGGTTTGAAAAGAGCGGTAGTAGAAGGCTGGGAATCCATCTGGACCGGGGGCTTTCCCTTTAGGAAGCTGTTTAATTGCCAGAAGAAGTTCGTCACTAGTGAATGGGGAGTTTAAGGCCTTTGACTGATTACTGTCAATTTGGGGCAATTTAATAGAGCGGAGGAAAATATCTATCAAGTTCTGATGTGTATGATCCATGGTGTCACTTTTCTGGGGAGGTAAGTTATATAGGGAACTATAGAAAGATTTGAATCTCTGAGCTATGTCTTGAGTGTTAGTGAGTAGGGTATTATCACTATTGCGAATTTTACAAATAAAGTTTTGGGCCTTTCTTTTTTTGATTCTAGACATCATAAATTTAGACACCTTGTCCCCGTGGGCGAAGTATTTATATTGTGAATGAAGGAAATATTTAGCAGTTTGGGTGTTTAGATGGTTTTTGAGTTCATTCCTCAATATTACTAACTTAGATAAATGAGAGTCCAGCAGGGATCTCTTATGGAGAGCCTCTATATCCTTAATTTCCTTCAGGAGGGAGTCGATGCGGGCAAGTCTTAATTTTTTTGTATATGAGCCTAGACTTATCAGGTGTCCCCTGATAACGGCTTTGTGGGTGTCCCAAAGGGTATAGGGGTGGATGTCCGGAGTGTTGTTGGTTGAGAAAAATTCCTTCAGCCATTTATGGACTTTTTCTATATTTTCTGGGGTTTGGATTAGCTGTTCATTTAATTTCCAGTGGAACATTTTTAGAGGTCTATTAGGTGTGAGTATGTGTATCCATAAAGGGGCGTGATCAGATAGGCTGATAGGGCCTATTTGGGCCTTGGTGCATAAATGGATATGCTCAGATGAGACAAACAGATAATCCAAGCGCTGATATGAACCATGTGGATTGGAAAAAAAGGTGTAGTCCCTATCGTTGGGATGCAAGGTCCTCCAGACGTCAACCAGGCGCCGGTCATATAGAAGTTTTCTCAGTTTGCTTAGAGCTTTATTCGAGATAGCAGACCTTTGAGAAGAGGAGTCGACCGGGGGGACCAAAGTAAGATTGAGGTCACCTCCCATAATAGTCACACCCTCTCTAAAGTGGTCAAACGTCTGAAGAGTTCTGTTGAGCCATGTAGCCTGGTTGACATTTGGAGCATATACATTAATAAATGTATAAACCTGATTCGCTATATTACCCTTAAGGATTATAAATCTACCTTCAGGGTCTTGGATATGGTCTAAGTAGGTAAACGGTGTATTCCTACTGAAACCTATACTGACTCCTTTAGAAGCCGATGATTCAGAACCGCAATGATACCAATTGGAGAAGTATGCATGGGAGAGATTAGGGTAATGGTTAAGTCTGAAATGTGTCTCCTGGAGGAGAACTACGGAGCAGCCCCTTTTTTTTTAAATCAGAGAGAACTTGACAGCGTTTGGAAGGGGCATTAAAGCCCTTTACATTGTATGAGGTAATTTGTAAATCCGCCATTAGTTTATAAATTAGAGGGTACTGCTCCATTGCTCCTTACTCCAGAAGGCATATATTCAAGGTTCTCTACACGGCCCAAATAAGACACATAATACTCCCTCCCCCTGTGGGGAATCAAGTAATCTATAGTATGAATTACATCCTGAAATAAAAAGAAAGAGTTAACAGAAAGAACAACAAATAACAGTATTAGCAAAGCTAATTTGAGAGTAGGCATGGTGTGCCTGGGGTTGGTTAGGGGGGGAAAGAAGGAAGAAGTAACATGTTAGTTGTCACCAAATGCGTATAAGGCTGGCGGGTAAGAAATAATCAGTTGTCCATAGGAAGTCTTCTGGGTGCTGTTCTTCTGGGATTCCTAGGGCTCTTCTGACGCTTAGGAGTGCGTTGACGTTCCCATATGCCAGGGTGAGGAATTTCGGGTAGATTTCCCAAATCTTGGATGGGGTCCCAGTTTTCGATCCTTAGGGGCTCTATCTGGAGATGGTCGTAGATTGAGTCCAGATCGGTGTAGTTGGATATGGATAGTCTGCGTCCTTCAAACATAAAGGAAAGGCCAAAAGGAAAGGACCATCTGTAGGGGATCCTGTGTTCTCTGAGCCAGTTTGTTAGTGGTCTCAGGGCTTTTCTCTTTTCAAGGGTGGACTGGGCTAAGTCTTGGAATATTTGTATATCATGGCCGTCCCAGGTTACTTTGCCGGATTGACGGGCCTTGTATATAACTGCCTCCTTCACAGGGAAGCTGAGAAATTTGCATATTATGTCCCTTGGAGGGGCTGAGGCAGCAGGTTTGGGCCTTAGGGCTCGGTGTGCCCTTTCAAGTACAACTTCATGTGCAGTTTCTGGCCCTAGCAGGGACATGCATATTTGCACCACTGTGCTGGGAATGTCTCCTGTTTCAACAGACTCAGGGACACCTCTAAAACGCAAGTTATTGCGCCTACCTCTATTCTCCTGATCTTTCAGGGAGCTGCAGAGGTAATTCATCTTCAGTTGTATAGCCTGGAAGCGCTGTGAAACTTCAGTCTGGTGCTGGATGATGATTTGCTGTGTGTTTTCTAGTGTTTCCACTCGGCTGCCAACCTGTGATATTTCCTGCTTGATAGCAGCAAGATCGGAGCTCAAAGGTTCAAGTGCTGAAGCCAGTGAGGAGGAGAGGATCTCTTTCAGGAAGGTGCGTGAGATAGGTAGGTTGTCTGCTTCCTCCTCACCTCCGGTGGCTTGATCTAGCAGCTCAACTTGTTTGGAGCGCGGGGCGCGGGACGGGGTCGGCGCCATCTTAGTGTCTCTGGAGACATGCAGTGCCGCCGCTTTTTTAATGAATTTATCCATCTCCCCTGGGGTAGGAGCGCTTCTGTCTTGTGCTGTGTGGTCACCGGGTCTGGAACCTCCGATTTTGACCATGTTCAGAGCGCCAGCTTGCAGTGAAAAGGCTTTTGTGGTGACACTGAACACGGAGCTGCAGCCTCAGGCGTCCATGCTGCTTCGGCGCTAGCTCCGCCGCATAAAAGGCTTTTTAACAGATAAGTGCAATGATGAAAGGCGATTATATTAGTATTTCACCAGAAATGCACTACAAACTGGGCTGTAAATTATCTCATTGCACCGCTGAATGGCAATTAGGCCCTCATTTTTTAAATATTTTTTACAAAAGGTTTTTAACAGATAAGTGCAATGATGAAAGGCGAATATATTAGTATTTTGCGAGTAATACACACCACACTGGGCAGTAAAATATCTCTCTGCACCACTAAACGGCAATTAGGCACAATTTTTTCTAGTTTTGCACAAAAGGCTTTTCAACAGATAAATGCAATGATGAAAGGCGAATATATTTGTATTTCACCAGTAATACACGGCAAACTGGGCTGTAAATTATTTTACTGCACCGCTGAACGGCAATTAGGCCCTAATTTTGTATTATTTTTACACAAAAGGCTCTTCAACAGATAAGTGCAATGATGAAAGGCAAATATATTTGTATTTCGCCAATAATACACGGCAAACTGGCTGTAAAATATCTCACTGCACCGCTGATCGGCAAATAGGCCTTAATTTTTTTGTATTTTTACACAAAATACTTTTTAACAGATAGGTGCAACGATGAAAGGTGAATTTATTAGTATTTCACCAGAAATACACGGCAAACTGGGTTGTAAATTATCTCACTGCACTGCTGAACGGCAATTAGGCCCTAATTTTTTATTATTTTTACACAAAAGGCTTTTAACAAATAAGTGCAACAATGAAAGGCTAATATATTTGTATTTTGCCAGAAATACACAGCAAACTCGGCTGTAAAAAATATCTCACTGCACCGCTAAACGACAATTAGGCCCTAATTCTTTAATATTTTTACACAAAATGCTTTTCAACAGACAAATGCAACAATGAAAGGTAAATATGTTTGTATTTCGACAGTAATACACAGCAAATTGGCCTGTTAAATATCTCACTGCACCACTCAACGGCAATTAGGCCCTCATTTTTTTATATTGTTGCATAAAAGGCTTTTTAACAGATAAGTGCAATGATGAAAGGCGATTATATTAGTATTTCACCAGAAATGCACGGCAAACTGAGCTGTAAATTATCTTATTGCACCGCTGAATGGCAATTAGGCCCTAATTTTTTTAATATTTTTTACAAAAGGTTTTTAACAAATAAGTGCAATGATGAAAGGCGAATATATTAGTATTTTGCGAGTAATACACACCAAACTGGGCAGTAAAATATCTCTCTGCACCACTAAACGGCAATTAGGCACAATTTCTTTCTATTTTTACACAAAAGGCTTTTCAACAGATAAATGCAATGATGAAAGGCGAATATATTTGTATTTCACCAGTAATACACGGCAAACTGGGCTGTAAATAATTTCACTGCACCGCTGAACGGCAATTAGGCCCTAATTTTGTATTATTTTTACACAAAAGGCTCTTCAACAGATAAGTGCAATGATGAAAGGCAAATATATTTGTATTTCGCTAGAAATACACAGCAAACTGGGCTGTAAAATATCTCTCTGCACCGCTGAACGACAATTAGGCTCTAAGTTTTAAATATTTTTACACAAAAGTAGGGATGAGCGAACCCGAACTGTATAGTTCAGGTTCGTACCGAATTTTGGGGTGTCCGTGACACAGACCCGAACCCGGACATTTTCGTAAAAGTCCGGGTCCGGATTCGGTGTTCGTCGCTTTTTTGGCGCTTTTTGAAAGGCTGCAAAGCAGCCAATCAACAAGCGTCATACTACTTGCCCCAAGAGGCCGTCACAGCCATGCCTACTATTGGCATGGCTGTGATTGGCCAGAGCACCATGTGACCCAGCCTCTATTTAAGCTGGAGTCACATAGCGCCGCCCGTCACTCTGCTCTGATTAGCGTAGGGAGAGGTTGCGGCTGCGACAGTAGGGCGAGATTAGGCAGATTAACTCCTCCAAAGGACTTGATTAATTGATCGATCTGCAGCTGTGGATCATTGAGCTGCTGATACTCAATTGCTCACTGTTTTTAGTCTGCCCAGACCGTTTGTCAGTCACTTTTTTCTGGGGTGATCGGCGGCCATTTTGTGTCTTGTGGTGTGCCAGCACAAGCTGCCACCAAGTACATTTAACCCTCAATGGTGTGGTTGTTTTTTGGCTAATTCCTACATCAGGGTAAAGCTGTCACACCAAGTGCATTTAACCAGCAATAGTCTGTTTATTTTTTAGCCATATATTACATCAGGGGCAAGCTGCGCCTGTCACCAAGTGCATTTAACCCTCAGTAGTGTGGTTGTTCAAGCTGTCACACCAAGTGCATTTAACCAGCAATAGTGTGGTAATTTTTTGGCCATATCCCAGTCTAATTCTGTCAGTAAACGTATACCTGTCACTCAGCGCCTAAGTACAAGGCCTCAAATTTATATCCAGCTATATCTGTCGTTACTGGTGCGGCTGGTCAAGTTATTTAGTGTCCGTCAAAACACATTGTTTGTTCTGGGTTGAAATACAATTCCCAATTTAGCAATTTCCTAATTTAGTGGTTTCTGCTGTATCAGAGCTATTTAAAATATATCCCTAAAAGGGTATATCAGATTCAAGGTGCACATAGGGTCATTCTGAATAACTTCACACACACGCTACTGTGCATTTCCAAGTCTAATTCTGTCCGTAAAACGTATACCTGTCACCCAGCGCCTAAGTACAAGGCCTCAAATTTATATCCAGCTATATCTGTCGTTACTGGTGCAGCTGGTCAAGTTATTTAGTGTCCGTCAAAACACATTGTTTGTTCTGGGTTGAAATACAATTCCCAATTTAGCAATTTCCTAATTTAGTGGTTTCTGCTGTATCAGAGCTATTTAAAATCTATCCCTAAAAGGGTATATCAGATTCAAGGTGCACATAGGGTCATTCTGAATAACTTCACACACACGCTACTGTGCATTTCCAAGTCTAATTCTGTCCGTAAAACGTATACCTGTCACCCAGCGCCTAAATACTAGGCCTCAAATTTATATCCTGCTAAATCTGTCGTTACTGCTGTACTGTTGTGGCTGGGCAAGTAATTTAGTGTCCGTCAAAACACATTGTTTGTTCTGGGTTGAAATACAATTCCCAATTTAGCAATTTCCTAATTTAGTGGTTTCTGCTGTATCAGAGCTATTTAAAATCTATCCCTAAAAGGGTATATCAGATTCAAGGTGCACATAGGGTCATTCTGAATAACTTCACATACACGCTACTGTGCATTTCCAAGTCTAATTCTGTCAGTAAACCTATACCTGTCACTCAGCGCCTAAGTACAAGGCCTCAAATTTATATCCAGCTATATCTGTCGTTACTGGTGCAGCTGGTCAAGTTATTTAGTGTCCGTCAAAACACATTGTTTGTTCTGGGTTGAAATACAATTCCCAATTTAGCAATTTCCTAATTTAGTGGTTTCTGCTGTATCAGAGCTATTTAAAATCTATCCCTAAAAGGGTATATCAGATTCAAGGTGCACATAGGGTCATTCTGAATAACTTCACACACACGCTACTGTGCATTTCCAAGTCTAATTCTGTCCGTAAAACGTATACCTGTCACCCAGCGCCTAAATACTAGGCCTCAAATTTATATCCTGCTAAATCTGTCGTTACTGCTGTACTGTTGTGGCTGGGCAAGTTATTTAGTGTCCGTCAAAACACATTGTTTGTTCTGGGTTGAAATACAATTCCCAATTTAGCAATTTCCTAATTTAGTGGTTTCTGCTGTATCAGAGCTATTTAAAATCTATCCCTAAAAGGGTATATCAGATTCAAGGAGCACATAGGGTCATTCTGAATAACTTCACATACACGCTACTGTGCATTTCCAAGTCTAATTCTGTCAGTAAACCTATACCTGTCACCCAGCGCCTAAGTACAAGGCCTCAAATTTATATCCAGCTATATCTGTTGTTACTGGTGCAGCTGGTCAAGTTATTTAGTGTCCGTCAAAACACATTGTTTGTTCTGGGTTGAAATATAATTCCCAATTTAGCAATTTACTAATTTAGTGGTTTCTGCTGTATCAGAGCTATTTAAAATCTATCCCTAGAAGGGTATATCAGATTCAAGGTGCACATAGGGTCATTCTGAATAACTTCACACACACGCTACTGTGCATTTCCAAGTCTAATTCTGTCCGTAAAACGTATACCTGTCACCCAGCGCCTAAATACTAGGCCTCAAATTTATATCCTGCTAAATCTGTCGTTACTGCTGTACTGTTGTGGCTGGGCAAGTTATTTAGTGTCCGTCAAAACACATTGTTTGTTCTGGGTTGAAATACAATTCCCAATTTAGCAATTTCCTAATTTAGTGGTTTCTGCTGTATCAGAGCTATTTAAAATCTATCCCTAAAAGGGTATATCAGATTCAAGGTGCACATAGGGTCATTCTGAATAACTTCACATACACGCTACTGTGCATTTCCAAGTCTAATTCTGTCAGTAAACGTATACCTGTCACCCAGCGCCTAAGTACAAGGCCTCAAATTTATATCCAGCTATATCTGTCGTTACTGGTGCAGCTGGTCAAGTTATTTAGTGTCCGTCAAAACACATTGTTTGTTCTGGGTTGAAATACAATTCCCAATTTAGCAATTTCATAATTTAGTGGTTTCTGCTGTATCAGAGCTATTTAACCACTTCAGCCCCGCTAGGTGAAACCCCCTTCATGACCAGAGCACTTTTTACACTTCGGCACTACACTCCTTTCACCGTTTATCGCTCGGTCATGCAACTTACCACCGAAATGAATTTTACCTCCTTTTCTTCTCACTAATGGAGCTTTCATTTGGTGGTATTTTATTGCTGCTGACATTTTTACTTTTTTTGTTATTAATCAAAATGTAACGATTTTTTTGCAAAAAAATGACATTTTTCACTTTCAGCTGTAAAATTTTGCAAAAAAAACGACATCCATATATAAATTTTTCGCCAAATTTATTGTTCTACATGTCTTTGATAAAAAAAAAATGTTTGGGCAAAAAAAAAATGGTTTGGGTAAAAGTTATAGCGTTTACAAACTATGGTACAAAAATGTGAATTTCCGCTTTTTGAAACAGCTCTGATTTTCTGAGCACCTGTCATGATTCCTGAGGTTCTACAATGCCCAAACAGTAGAAAACCCCCACAAATGACCCCATTTCGGAAAGTAGACACCCTAAGGTATTCGCTGATGGGCATAGTGAGTTCATAGAACTTTTTATTTTTTGTCACAAGTTAGCGGAAAATGATGATGATTTTATTTTTTTTATTTTTTCTTACAAAGTCTCATATTCCACTAACTTGCGACAAAAAATAAAAAATTCTAGGAACTCACCATGCCCCTCACAGAATACCTTGGGGTGTCTTCTTTCCAAAATGGGGTCACTTGTGGGGTAGTTATACTGCCCTGGCAATTTAGGGGCCCAAATGTGTGAGAAGAACTTTGCAATCAAAATGTGTAAAAAATGACCGGTGAAATCCAAAAGGTGCACTTTGGAATATGTGCCCCTTTGCCCACCTTGGCATCAAAAAAGTGTCACACATCTGGTATCGCCGTACTCAGGAGAAGTTGGGGAATGTGTTTTGGGGTGTCATTTTACATATACCCATGCTGGGTGAGAGAAATATCTTGGCAAAAGACAACTTTTCCCATTTTTTTATACAAAGTTGGCATTTGACCAAGATATTTTTCTCACCCAGCATGGGTATATGTAAAATGACACCCCAAAACACATTGCCCAACTTCTCCTGAGTACGGCGATACCAGATGTGTCACACTTTTTTGCTGCCAAGGTGGGCAAAGGGGCACATATTCCAAACTGCACCTTTCGGATTTCACCGGTCATTTTTTACACATTTTGATTGCAAAGTTCTTCTCACACATTTGGGCCCCTAAATTGCCAGGGCAGTATAACTACGCCACAAGTGACCCCATTTTGGAAAGAAGACACCCTAAGGTATTCCGTGAGGGGCATGGCGAGTTCCTAGAATTTTTTATTTTTTGTCGCAAGTTAGTGGAATATGAGACTTTGTAAGGAAAAAAGAAAAAAAAAGAAAAATCATCATTTTCCGCTAACTTGTGACAAAAAATAAAAAATTCTAGGAACTCGCCAAGCCCCTCACGGAATACCTTGGGGTGTCTTCTTTCCAAAATGGGGTCACTTGTGGCGTAGTTATACTGCCCTGGCAATTTAGGGGCCCAAATGTGTAAGAAGTACCTTGCAATCAAAATGTGTAAAAAATGGCCTGCGAAATCCGAAAGGTGCACTTTGGAATATGTGCCCCTTTGCCCACCTTGGCTGCAAAAAAGTGTCACACATGTGGTATCGCCGTACTCAGGAGAAGTTGGGCAATGTGTTTTGGGGGGTCATTTTACATATACCCATGCTGGGTGAGAGAAATATCTTGGCAAAAGACAACTTTTCCCATTTTTTTATACAAAGTTGGCATTTGACCAAAATATTTCTCTCACCCAGCATGGGTATATGTAAAATGACACCCCAAAACACATTCCCCAACTTCTCCTGAGTACAGCGATACCACATGTGTGACACTTTTTTGCAGCCTAGATGCGCAAAGGTGCCCAAATTCCTTTTAGGAGGGCATTTTTAGACATTTGGATCCCAGACTTCTTCTCACACTTTCGGGCCCCTAAAAAGCCAGGGCAGTATAAATACCCCACATGTGACCCCACTTTGGAAAGAAGACACCCCAAGGTATTCAATGAGGGGCCTGGCGAGTTCCTAGAAATTTTTTTTTTTTTGCATAAGTTAGCGGATATTGATTTTTTTTGTTTTTTTCTCACAAAGTCTCACTTTCCGCTAACTTAGGACAAAAATTTCAATCTTTCATGGACTCAATATGCCCCTCACGGAATACCTTGGGGTGTCTTCTTTCCGAAATGGGGTCACATGTGGGGTATTTATACTGCCCTGGCTTTTTAGGGGCCCTAAAGCGTGAGAAGAAGTCTGGAATATAAATGTCTAAAAATGTTTACGCATTTGGATTCCGTGAGGGGTATGGTGAGTCCATGTGAGATTTTATTTTTTGACACAAGTTAGTAGAATATGAGACTTTGTAAGAAAAAACAAAAACAAAAACAAACAAAAAATTTCCGCTAACTTGTGCCAAAAAAAATGTCTGAATGGAGCCTTACCAGGGGGGGGGGGTGATCAATGACAGGGGGGTGATCAATGACAGGGGGGTGATCACCCATATAGACTCCCTGATCACCCCCCTGTCATTGATCACCCCCCCTGTAAGGCTCCATTCAGACATCCGCATGATTTTTTACGGATCCATGGATACATGGATCGGATCCACAAAACGCATGTGGACGTCTGAATGGAGCCTTACAGGGGGGTTATCAATGACAGGGGGTGATCAGGGTAATCAGGGTGATCACCCCCCTGTCACTGATCACCCCCCCTGTAAGGCTCCATTCAGACATCCGCATGATTTTTTACGGATCCATGGATACATGGATCGGATCCACAAAACGCATGCGGACGTCTGAATGGAGCCTTACAGGGGGGTTATCAATGACAGGGGGTGATCAGGGTAATCAGGGTGATCACCCCCTGTCACTGATCACCCCCCCTGTAAGGCTCTATTCAGACATCCGCATGATTTTTTACGGATCCATGGATACATGGATCGGATCCACAAAACGCATGTGGACGTCTGAATGGAGCCTTACAGGGGGGTTATCAATGACAGGGGGTGATCAGGGTAATCAGGGTGATCACCCCCCTGTCACTGATCACCCCCCCTGTAAGGCTCCATTCAGACATCCGCATGATTTTTTACGGATCCATGGATACATGGATCGGATCCACAAAACGCATGCGGACGTCTGAATGGAGCCTTACAGGGGGGTTATCAATGACAGGGGGTGATCAGGGTAATCAGGGTGATCACCCCCCTGTCACTGATCACCCCCCCTGTAAGGCTCCATTCAGACATCCGCATGATTTTTTACGGATCCATGGATACATGGATCGGATCCACAAAACGCATGTGGACGTCTGAATGGAGCCTTACAGGGGGGTTATCAATGACAGGGGGTGATCAGGGTAATCAGGGTGATCACCCCCCTGTCACTGATCACCCCCCCTGTAAGGCTCCATTCAGACATCCGCATGATTTTTTACGGATCCATGGATACATGGATCGGATCCACAAAACGCATGCGAACGTCTGAATGGAGCCTTACAGGGGGGTTATCAATGACAGGGGGGTGATCAGGGAGTGTATATGGGTGATCACCCGCCTGTCATTGATCACCCCCTGTAAGGCTCCATTCAGACGTCCGCATGTGTTTTGCGGATCCGATCCATGTATCCATGGATCCGTAAAAATCATGCGGACGTCTGAATGGAGCCTTACAGGGGAGTGATCAATGACAGGGGGGTGATCAATGACAGGGGGTGATCAGGGAGTGTATATGGGTGATCACCCGCCTGTCATTGATCACCCCCCTGTAAGGCTCCATTCAGACGTCCGTATGCTTTTTGCGGATCCGATCCATGTATCCGTGGATCCGTAAAAATCATACGGACGTCTGAACGGAGCCTGACAGGGGGGGTGATCAATGACAGGGCGGTGATCAATGACAGGGGGGTGATCAGGGAGTTTATATGGGGTGATCATGGGTGATCAGGGGTTTATAAGGGGTTAATAAGTGACGGGGGGGGGGTGTAGTGTAGTGTGGTGTTTGGTGCGACTGTACTGACCTACCTGAGTCCTCTGGTGGTCGATCCTAACAAAAGGGACCACCAGAGGACCAGGTAGGAGGTATATTAGACGCTGTTATGAAAACAGCGTCTAATATACCTGTTAGGGGTTAAAAAATTCGGATCTCCAGCCTGCCAGCGAGCGATCGCCGCTGGCAGGCTGGAGATCCACTCGCTTACCTTCCGTTCCTGTGAGCGCGCGCGCCTGTGTGCGCGCGTTCACAGGAAATCCCGGCCCTCGCGAGATGACGCGTATATGCGTGACTCTGCGCAGGGCTGCCACCTCCGGACCGCACATCTGCGTTAGGCGGTCCGGAGGTGGTTAAAATCTATCCCTAAAAGGGTATATCAGATTCAAGGTGCACATAGGGTGATTCTGAATAACTTCACACACACGCTACTGTGCATTTCCAAGTCTAATTCTGTCCGTAAAACGTATACCTGTCACCCAGCGCCTAAATACTAGGCCTCAAATTTATATCCTGCTAAATCTGTCGTTACTGCTGTACTGTTGTGGCTGGGCAAGTTATTTAGTGTCCGTCAAAACACATTGTTTGTTCTGGGTTGAAATACAATTCCCAATTTTGCAATTTCCTAATTTAGTGGTTACTGCTGTATTAGAGCTATTTAAAATCTATCCCTAAAAGGGTATATCAGATTCAAGGTGCACATAGGGTCATTCTGAATAACTTCACATACACGCTACTGTGCATTTCCAAGTCTAATTCTGTCCGTAAAACGTATACCTGTCACCCAGCGCCTAAATACTAGGCCTCAAATTTATATCCTGCTAAATCTGTCGTTACTGCTGTACTGTTGTGGCTGGGCAAGTTATTTAGTGTCCGTCAAAACACATTGTTTGTTCTGGGTTGAAATACAATTCCCAATTTAGCAATTTCCTAATTTAGTGGTTTCTGCTGTATCAGAGCTATTTAAAATCTATCCCTAAAAGGGTATATCAGATTCAAGGTGCACATAGGGTCATTCTGAATAACTTCACACACACGCTACTGTGCATTTCCAAGTCTAATTCTGTCCGTAAAACGTATACCTGTCACCCAGCGCCTAAATACTAGGCCTCAAATTTATATCCTGCTAAATCTGTCGTTACTGGTGCAGCTGGTCAAGTTATTTAGTGTCCGTCAAAACACATTGTTTGTTCTGGGTTGAAATACAATTCCCAATTTAGCAATTTCCTAATTTAGTGGTTTCTGCTGTATCAGAGCTATTTAAAATCTATCCCTAAAAGGGTATATCAGATTCAAGGTGCACATAGGGTCATTCTGAATAACTTCACACACACGCTACTGTGCATTTCCAAGTCTAATTCTGTCCGTAAAACGTATACCTGTCACCCAGCGCCTAAATACTAGGCCTCAAATTTATATCCTGCTAAATCTGTCGTTACTGCTGTACTGTTGTGGCTGGGCAAGTTATTTAGTGTCCGTCAAAGCACATTTTTTGTTCTGGGTTGAAATTCAATTCCCAATTTAGCAATTTCCTAATTTATTGGTTTCTGCTGTATCAGAGCTATTTGAAATCTATCCCTAAAAGGGTATATCAGATTCAAGGTGCACATAGGGTGATTTTGAATAACTTCACACACACGCTACTGTGCATTTCCAAGTCTAATTCTGTCAGTAAACCTATACCTGTCACCCAGCGCCTAAATAATAGGCCTCAAATTTATAGTCAGCTAAATCTGTGGTTACTGCTGTGCCTGTATTAGTGTAATACGGTACCTAAATAGATAGCGAGATAGTGTTAGTTGTCTTTAAAAAAAGGCCTGAATTTGAATTCAATACATTGGGTCAAATAATATTTTTGTTGTTGTGGTGAACGATAACAATGAGGAAAACATCTAGTAAAGGACGCGGACATGGTCGTGGTGGTGTTAGTGGACCCTCTGGTGCTGGGAGAGGACGTGGCCGTTCTGCCACAGCCACACGTCCTAGTGTACCAACTACCTCAGGTCCCAGTAGCCGCCATAATTTACAGCGATATTTGGTGGGGGCCCAATGCCGTTCTAAGGATGGTAAGGCCTGAGCAGGTACAGGCATTAGTCAATTGGGTGGCCGACAGTGGATCCAGCACGTTCACATTATCTCCCACCCAGTCTTCTGCAGAAAGCGCACAGATGGCGCCTGAAAACCAAGCCCATCAGTCTGTCACATCACCCCCATGCATACCAGGGAAACTGTCTCAGCCTCAAGTTATGCAGCAGTCTCTTATGCTGTTTGAAGACTCCGCTGGCAGGGTTTCCCAAGGGCATCCACCCAGCCCTTCCCCAGCGGTGGAAGACATAGAATGCACTGACGCACAACCACTTATGTTTCCTAATGATGAGGACATGGGAATACCACCTCAGCATGTCTCTGATGATGACGAAACACAGGTGCCAACTGCTGCGTCTTTCTGCAGTGTGCAGACTGAACAGGAGGTCAGGGATCAAGACTGGGTGGAAGACGATGCAGGGGACGATGAGGTCCTAGACCCCACATGGAATGAAGGTCGTGCCACTGACTTTCACAGTTCGGAGGAAGAGGCAGTGGTGAGACCGAGCCAACAGCGTAGCAAAAGAGGGAGCAGTGGGCAAAAGCAGAACACCCGCCGCCAAGAGACTCCGCCTGCTACTGACCGCCGCCATCTGGGACCGAGCACCCCAAAGGCAGCTTCAAGGAGTTCCCTGGCATGGCACTTCTTCAAACAATGTGCTGACGACAAGACCCGAGTGGTTTGCACGCTATGCCATCAGAGCCTGAAGCGAGGCATTAACGTTCTGAACCTTAGCACAACCTGCATGACCAGGCACCTGCATGCAAAGCATGAACTGCAGTGGAGTAAACACCTTAAAACCAAGGAAGTCACTCAGGCTCCCCCTGCTACCTCTTCTGCTGCTGCCGCCTCGGCCTCTTCTGCTGCTGCCGCCTTGGCCTCTTCCTCCGCCTCTGGAGGAACGTTGGCACCTGCCGCCCAGCAAACAGGGGCTGTACCACCAACACCACCACCACCTCCGTCACCAAGCATCTCAACCATGTCACACGGCAGCGTTCAGCTCTCCATCTCACAAACATTTGAGAGAAAGCGTAAATTCCCACCTAGCCACCCTCGATCCCTGGCCCTGAATGCCAGCATTTCTAAACTACTGGCCTATGAAATGCTGTCATTTAGGCTGGTGGACACAGACAGCTTCAAACAGCTCATGTCGCTTGCTGTCCCACAGTATGTTGTTCCCAGCCGGCACTACTTCTCCAAGAGAGCCGTGCCTTCCCTGCACAACCAAGTATCCGATAAAATCAAGTGTGCACTGCGCAACGCCATCTGTGGCAAGGTCCACCTAACCACAGATACGTGGACCAGTAAGCACGGCCAGGGACGCTATATCTCCCTAACTGCACACTGGGTAAATGTAGTGGCAGCTGGGCCCCAGGCGGAGAGCTGTTTGGCGCTCGTCCTTCCGCCGCCAAGGATCACAGGGCAACATTCTTTGCCTCCTGTTGCCACCTCCTCCTACTCGGCTTCCTCCTCCTCTTCTTCCACCTGCTCATCCAGTCAGCCACACACCTTCACCACCAACTTCAGCACAGCCCGGGGTAAACGTCAGCAGGCCATTCTGAAACTCATATGTTTGGGGGACAGGCCCCACACCGCACAGGAGTTGTGGCGGGGTATAGAACAACAGACCGACGAGTGGTTGCTGCCGGTGAGCCTCAAGCCCGGCCTGGTGGTGTGCGATAATGGGCGAAATCTCGTTGCAGCTCTGGGACTAGCCGGTTTGACGCACATCCCTTGCCTGGCGCATGTGCTGAATTTGGTGTTGCAGAAGTTCATTCACAACTATCCCGACATGTCAGAGCTGCTGCATAAAGTGCGGGCCGTCTTTTCGCGCTTCCGGCGTTCACATCCTGCTGCTGCTCGCCTGTCTGCGCTACAGCGTAACTTCGGCCTTCCCGCTCACCGCCTCATATGCGACGTGCCCACCAGGTGGAACTCCACCTTGCACATGCTGGACAGACTGTGCGAGCAGCAGCAGGCCATAGTGGAGTTTCAGCTGCAGCACGCACGGGTCAGTCGCACTACGGAACAGCACCACTTCATCACCAATGACTGGGCCTCCATGCAAGACCTGTGTGCCCTGTTGCGCTGTTTCGAGTACTCCACCAACATGGCCAGTGGCGATGACGCCGTTATCAGCGTTACAATACCACTTCTATGTCTCCTTGAGAAAACACTTAGGGTGATGATGGAAGAGGAGGTGGCCCAGGAGGAGGAGGAGGAGGAGGAGGAAGAGGGGTCATTTTTAGCACTTTCAGGCCAGTCTCTTCGAAGTGACTCAGAGGGAGGTTTTTGGCAACAGCAGAGGCCAGGTACAAATGTGGCCAACCAGGGCCCACTACTGGAGGACGAGGAGGACGAGGATGAGGAGGAGGTGGAGGAGGATGAGGATGAAGCATGGTCACAGCGGGGTGGCACCCAACGCAGCTCGGGCCCATCACTGGTGCGTGGCTGGGGGGAAAGGCAGGACGATGACGATATGCCTCCCACAGAGGACAGCTTGTTCTTACCCCTGGGCAGCCTGGCACACATGAGCGACTACATGCTGCAGTGCCTGCGCAACGACAGCAGAGTTGCCCACATTTTAACGTGTGCGGACTACTGGGTTGCCACCCTGCTGGATCCACGCTACAAAGACAATGTGCCCACCTTACTTCCTGCACTGGAGCGTGATAGGAAGATGCGCGAGTACAAGCGCACGTTGGTAGACGCGCTACTGAGAGCATTCCCAAATGTCACAGGGGAACAAGTGGAAGCCCAAGGCCAAGGCAGAGGAGGAGCAAGAGGTCGCCAAGGCAGCTGTGTCACGGCCAGCTCCTCTGAGGGCAGGGTTAGCATGGCAGAGATGTGGAAAAGTTTTGTCAACACGCCACAGCTAACTGCACCACCACCTGATACGCAACGTGTTAGCAGGAGGCAACATTTCACTAACATGGTGGAACAGTACGTGTGCACACCCCTCCACGTACTGACTGATGGTTCGGCCCCATTCAACTTCTGGGTCTCTAAATTGTCCACGTGGCCAGAGCTAGCCTTTTATGCCTTGGAGGTGCTGGCCTGCCCGGCAGCCAGCGTTTTGTCTGAACGTGTATTCAGCACGGCAGGGGGCGTCATTACAGACAAACGCAGCCGCCTGTCTACAGCCAATGTGGACAAGCTGACGTTCATAAAAATGAACCAGGCATGGATCCCACAGGACCTGTCCATCCCTTGTGCAGAGTAGACATTAACCACCTCCCCTTAACCATATATTATTGCACTCCAGGGCACTTCCTCATTCAATCCTATTTTTATTTTCATTTTACCATTATATTGCGAGGCTACCCAAAGTTGAATGAACCTCTCCTCTGCCTGGGTGCTGGGCCTAAATATATGCCAATGGACTGTTGCAGTGGTGGCTGACATGAAGCCTGATTCTCTGCTATGACATGCAGACTGATTCTCTGCTGACATGAAGACAGATTCTCTATTACGGGACCTCTCTCCTCTGCCTGGGTGCTGGGCCTAAATATATGCCAATGGACTGTTCCAATGTTGGGTGACGTGAAGCCTGATTCTCTGCTATGACATGCAGACTGATTCTCTGCTGAGATGAAGCCAGATCCTCTGTTACCGGACCTCTCTCCTCTGCCTGGGTGCTGGGCCTAAATATATGACAATGGACTGTTGCAGTGGTGGCTGACATGAAGCCTGATTCTCTGCTATGACATGCAGACTGATTCTCTGCTGACATGAAGCCAGATCCTCTGTTACGGGACCTCTCTCCTCTGCCTGGGTGCTGGGCCTAAATATATGACAATGGACTGTTGCAGTGGTGGCTGACATGAAGCCTGATTCTCTGCTATGACATGCAGACTGATTCTCTGCTGACATGAAGACAGATTCTCTGTTACGGGACCTCTCTCCTCTGCCTGGGTGCTGGGCCTAAATATATGCCAATGGACTGTTGCAGTGGTGGCTGACGTGAAGCCTGACTCTCTGCTATGACATGCAGACTGATTCTCTGCTGACATGAAGACAGATCCTCTGTTACGGGACCTCTCTCCTCTGCCTGGGTGCTGGGCCTAAATATATGCCAATGGACTGTTGCAGTGGTGGCTGACATGAAGCCTGATTCTCTGCTATGACATGCAGACTGATTCTCTGCTGACATGAAGCCAGATCCTCTGTTACGGGACCTCTCTCCTCTGCCTGGGTGCTGGGCCTAAATATATGCCAATGGACTGTTGCAGTGGTGGCTGACGTGAAGCCTGATTCTCTGCTATGACATGCAGACTGATTCTCTGCTGACATGAAGCCATATTCTCTGTTACGGGACCTCTCTCCTCTGCCTGGGTGCCGGGGCCTAAATATCTGAGAATGGACTGTTCCAGTGGTGGGTGACGTGAAGCCAGATTCTCTGCTATGGGACCTCTCTCCAATTGATATTGGTTAATTTTTATTTATTTTATTTTTATGTTTATTCATTTCCCTATCCACATTTGTTTGCATGGGATTTACCTACATGTTGCTGCCTTTTGCAGCCCTCTAGCCCTTTCCTGGGCTGTTTTACAGCCTTTTTAGTGCCGAAAAGTTCGGGTCCCCATTGACTTCAATGGGGTTCGGGTTCGGGACGAAGTTCGGATCGGGTTCGGATCCCGAATCCGAACATTTCCGGGAAGTTCGGCCGAACTTCTCGAACCCGAACATCCAGGTGTCCGCTCAACTCTACACAAAAGGCTTTTCAACAGATAAATGCAACGATGAAAGGAGAATATATTTTATTTTGCCAGTAATACACGGCAAACTGGGCAGTAAAACTCCTCACTGCACCGCTGATGGCAATTAGGCACTATTTTTTTAATATTTTTATACAAAATACTATTCAACAGATAAATGCAACAATGAAATGCGAATATATTTGTATTTCACCAGTAATACACAGCAAACTGTGCTGTAAAGCATCTCACTGCACCGCTGAACAGTAATTAGGTCCTAATTTTTTAAGATTTTTACACAAAAGGCTTTTCAACAGATACATGTAACAATGAAAGGCAAATACATTTGTTTTTCGCCAGTAATACACGGCAAACTGGGCTGTAAAATATCTCCCTGCACCGCTGAATGGCAATTAGACCCTAATTGTTTTATGCTTTTACACAAAAGGCTTTTCAACAGATAAGTGCAATGATGAAATCGAATATATTTGTATTTTTCCAGTAATACACGGCAAACTGGGCTGTAAAACATTTTACTGCACCTTTGAACAGTAATTAGGCCCAAAGTTTTTTAATATTTTTACACAAAAGGTATTTCAACAGATAAATGCAACAATAAAAGGCAAATACATTTGTATTTCGCCAGTAATACACGGCAAACTGGGCTGTAAAATATCTCACTGCACCGCTGAATGGCAATTAGACCCTAATTGTTTTATATTTTTTCTCAAAAGGCTTTTCAACAGATAAGTGCATAGATGAAAGGCAAATATATTTGTATTTCACCAATAATACACAGCAAACTGTATGTAAAATATCTCACTGCACCGCTGATCGGCAATTAGGCCATAATTTTTTAGTATTTTTACACAAAAGACTATTTATATTTAATAGATAGGTGCAACTATGAAAGGCGAATTTATTTGTATTTCACCAGAAATACATGGCAAACTGGGTTGTAAAATATCTCACTGCACCGCTTAACGGCAATTAGGCCATAATTATTTTATTACTTTTACACAAAGGCTTTTCAACAGATAAGTGCAACGATGAAAGGCGAATAAATTTGTATTTCGCCAGTAATACACGGCAAACTGGGCTGTAAAATATCTCACTGCACCGCTAAATGGCAATTAGGCCCTAATTTTTTTTATATTTTTACACAAAAGTTTTTTAACAGATAAGTGCAATGATGAAAGGCGAATATATTTGTATTTCGCCAGAAATACACAGCAAACTGGGCTGTAAAATATCTCACTGCCCCGCTGAACGACAATTAGGCCCTAAGTTTTTAACCCCTTAAGGACACAGCCTTATTTCACCTTAAGACCAGGCCATTTTTTTTACAAATCTGACCAGTGCTGATAACTTTAAAACACTTTGACTTACCCAGGCCGTTCTGAGATTGTTTTTCATTACATATTGTACTTCATGACACTGCTAAAATTGGGTCAAAAAAGTTTATTTTTTTGCATAAAAAATACAAAATTTCTGAGTTTCAGTTTCTCTACTTCTGTAATACATAGTAATACCCCCCAAAATTGTGATGACTTTACATTCCCCATATGTCTACTTCATGTTTGAATTATTTTGGGAATTATATTTTATTTTTTGGGGATATTTTATTTTTTGGGGATGTTACAAGGCTTAGAAGTTTAGAAGCAAATCTTGAAATTTTTCTGAAATTTACAAAAACCCAATTTTTAGGGACCACTACAGGTCTGAAGTCACTTTGCGAGGCTTACATAATAGAAACCACCCAAAAATGACCCCATTATATAAACTACACCCCTCAAGGTATTCAAAACTGATTTTACAAACTTCGTTAACCCTTTAGGTGTTGCACAAGAGTTATTGGCAAATGGGGATGAAATTAGAGAATTTCTTTTTTTGCCTAATTTTCAATTTTAACCCATTTTTTTCACTAACAAAGCAAGGGTTAACAGCCAAACAAGACTGTATCTTTATTGCCCTGACTCTGCCGTTTACAGAAACACCCCATATGTGGCTGTAAACTACTGTACGGCCACACAGCGGGGCGTAGAGTGAAAGGTGCGCCGTTTGGTTTTTGGAAGGCAGATTTTGCTGGACTGTTTTTTTTGACACCATGTCCCATTTGAAGCCCCCCTGATGCACCCCTAGAGTAGAAACTCCATAAAAGTGACCCACCTAAGAAACTACACCCCTCAAGGTATTCAAAACTGATTTTACAAACTTTGTTAACCCTTTAGGTGTTGCACAACAGTTATTGGCAAATGGAGGTGAAATTTGAGAATTTAAATTTTTGGGCAAATTTTCCATTTTAATCCATTTTTTCCAGTAACAAAGCAAGGGTTAACAGCCAAACAAAATGCTATATTTATTGCCCCGATTCTCTAGTTTGCAGAAACACCCCATATGTGGCCGTAAACTACTGTACGGGCACACAGTAGGGCGTAGAGGGAATGGTGCGCCGTATGGTTTTGGAAGGCAGATTTTGCTGGACTGGTTTTTTGACACCATGTCCCATTTGAAGCCCCCCTGATGCACCACTAGAGTAGAAACTCCATAAAAGTGACCCCATCTAAGAAACTACACCCCTCAAGGTATTCAAAACTGATTTTACAAACTTTGTTAACCCTTTAGGTGTTCCACAATATTTAATGAAAAATAGAGATACAATTTCAAAATTTCCCTTTTTTTGCAGATTTTCCATTTTAATATTTTTTTTCCAGTTACAAAGCAAAGGTTAACAGCCAAACAAAACTCAATATTTATGGCTCTGATTCTGTAGTTTACAGAAACACCTGATATGTGGTCGTAAACCGCTGTGCAGAAGGAAAGGAATACCATACAGTTTTGGAAGGCAGATTTTGCTGGACCGTTTTTTTTTTTACACAATGTCCCATTTGAAGCCCCCCTGATGCACCCCTAGAGTAGAAACTCCCAAAAATTGACCCCATTTTAGAAACTACGGGATAGGGTGGCAGTATTGTTGGTACTAGTTTACGGTACAAATGATTTTTGGTTGCTCTATATTACACTTTTTGTGAGGCAAGGTAACAAGAAAGGTTAGAGCATGTAATATTTTTATAGAGCAGGTTGTCACAGACGCGGCGATACCTAATATGCATAATTTTTATTTTATTTATGTAAGTTTAATTATCTAAGTTTTAGTGTCTCCATATTCTGAGAGCCATAGTTTTTTCAGTTTTTATCTTGGGTAGGGTATGATTTTTGCGGGATGAGATGAAGGTTTGATTGCCACTATTTTGGGGTGCGTATGACTTTTTGATCGCTTGATATTACACTTTTTGTGAAGTAAGGTGACAAAAAATTGCATTTTTTTTAATTTATTTTTACGGTATTCACCTGAGGGGTTAGGTCATGGGATATTTTTATAGAGCAGGTTATTACGGACGGAATTGTGTAAATTAAGTTTTACACAATTATTTCATTTTTGAAACAAAAAAAATAAAGTTTTAGTGTCTCTATATTCTGAGAGCCATAGTTTTTTCAGTTTTTGGATGATTATCTTAGGTAGGGTCTCATTTTTGCGGCATGAGATGACGGTTTGATTGGTACTATTTTGGCGTACATACAACTTTTTTGATCACTTTTATTAACTTTTTTTGCGAAGTAAGTTGGGCACAATTTCATAATAGTTTTTTATCTTTTATTTTCATGGCGTTCACCGTTCGGGTAAAGTAACATGACCGTTTTATAGATCAGGTCGTTATGGACGCGGTGATATATAACATGTGTAGGGAATTTAATTTTTTTCATTTTTAATCAGTGATAAATGTGTTTTTTGATTTTGAAATTTTTTTCACTTTGTTTCACTTATTTTTTTGACCCAGACCCACTTAGTTCTTGAAGATCCAGTGGGTCTGATGTCTGTATAATACAGTACAGTACACTATATAGTGTGCTGTACTGTATTTTACTTACACTTTTTCTGAACATATCTATGCCTTTAGCACAGATCTGTTCAGCACCATGGACAGCAGGATGCCTGAGAAGGCGTCCTGTTGCCATGAGAACCTTCCCCGTCTGCCACAACTTCGCAGACGGGGAAGGGTAAGGAGGGGATCTGTCTGGGGGCTGTCTGGGGGCTCTCTCCCTCTCCCATCAGGGGGCTGCAAAGGCACAGCAGCCCCCCGATGGGAGAGGGAGGGAGCTCCCTGACTGTTAACCTCTTTCATACAGAAGTCCGTACGGACCGCGGTATGGAAAGGGTTAAATGGCATCACAGATGTCAGCCGTTTATACCAGAGTGTCAGCAATGTGCTGACACCCTGGTATACCCACTGGCCACCAACGATTACACAAGGGGAGGCGGGCGGGGGATCGCGACCTGGCCTGCCGCACTGCCCGCCTCCCGCACTGCCCGCAACCCTCCGCCTGCACCTCCCACCGGGATATAATCACTCAGGTGTGCAGGGGGGGAGATAAAGATATATTTTAGGAATACTAAAGTTTCTGATTCCCGCGGACTGTAGAAAGCGCAGCAAACCGCAGGTCTGTAGAAAGCGCAGCAAACGCACGGCAGTGATCTAAAATACACAGGGTGTACACGTACACGTACGCCCTGTGTCCTTAAGTACCAGGACATAAGGGCGTACCTGTACGCCCTGTGTCCGGAAGAGGTTAATCTTTTTACACAAAAGGATTTTCAACAGAAAAATGCAACGATAAAAAGAGAATATATTTTATTTCGACAGTAATACACGGCAAACTGGGCTGTAAAACATCTCACTGCACCTCTGAACGGCAATTAGGCCCTAATTTTTTTTATATTTTTACACAAAAGGTTTTTAACAGATAAGTGCAACAATGAAAGGCGAATATATTTGTATTTCACCAGAAATAAACAGCAAACTGGGCTGTAAAATATCTCACTGCACCGCTGAACGACAATTAGGCCCAAAGTTTTGAATATTTTTACACAAAAGGATTTTCAACAGATAAATGCAACGATAAAAAGAGTATTTATTTTATTTCGACAGTAATACATGGCAAACTGGGCTGTAAAACATCTCACTGCACCTCTGAACGGCAATTAGGCCCTAATTTTGGTATTATTTTTACACAAAAGGCTTTTCAACAGATAAGTGCAACGTTAAAAGGCGAATATACTTGTATATTGCCAGTAATACACAGCAAACTGGGCTGTAAAATATCTCACTGCTCCGTTGAAATTCAATTAGGCCCTAATTGTTCAATATTTTTACACAAAAGGCTTTTCAACAGATAAGTGCAAAGATGAAAGGTGAATATATTTGTTTTTCTCCAGTAATACACGGCAAACTGGGCTGTAAAATATCTCACCACACCGCTGAACGGCAATTAAGCCCTAATTGTTTAATATTTTAACACAAAAGGCTTTTCAACAGATAAATGCAATGATGAAAGGCAAATATATTAGTATTTCGCCAGTAATACACAGCAAACTGGCTGGATCAATGCTGGTTGGCGATACTGGTAGATATTTTATAAAGTATCACTTGTGTCTCTTATATAGCGCTCACACTGGGGCCTTAGTTAAGCTAGAGGGAATTATGAACAGTTTCAAATACCAGTCAATATTGTCACAAAACCTTCAGGCTTCTGCTAGAAAGCTGAACAAGAGAAACTTCATCTTTCAGCATGACAACGACCAAAGGCATACATCCAAATCAACAAAGAAATGGCTTCACCAGAAGAAGATTCAAGTTTTCAAATGGCCCAGCCAGAGCCCAGACCTGAATCTGATTAAAAATATGTGCGGTGATCTGAAAAGGACTGTGCACAGGAGATGCCCTTTCAATCTGACAGATTTTGAGTGTTTTTGCAAAGAAGAGTGGGCAAATCTTCCCAAGTCAAAATGTGCCATGGTGATAGACTCATACCCAAAAGACTGAGTGCTGTAATAAAATCACGGTAAGACAAATTGTCCATAAATGGAGAAAGTTCAGCACTGCTGCTACTCTCCCTAGGAGTGGCCATCCTGTAAAGATGACTGCAAGAGCACAGCGCAGACTGCTCTATGAGGTGAAGAAGAATCCTAGAGTGTCAGCTAAAGACTTACAAAAGTCTCTGACATATGCTAACATCCCTGTTAGCGAATCTACGATACGTAAAACACTAAACACGAATGGATTTCATAAGAGGATACCACAGATGAAGCCACTGCTGGCCAAAAAAACATTGCTGCACGTTTACAGTTTGCACAAGAGCACCCGGATGTTCCACAGCAGTACTGGCAAAATATTCTGTGGACAGATGAAACCAAAGTTGAGTTGTTTGGAAGAAACACACAACACTATGTGTGGAGAAAAAAAGGCACAGCACACCAACATCAAAACCTCATCCCAACTGTGAAGTATGGTGGTGGGGGCAACATGGCTTGGGTCTGCTTTGTGCGTCAGGGCCTAGACGGATTGCTATCATCGAAGTAAAAATGAATTTTGCAGGAGAACTTAAGGCCATCAGTCCACCAGCTTAAGCTCAACAGAAAATGGGTGTTGCAACAGGACAACAACACAAAGCATAGAAGTAAATCAACAACAGAATGGCTTAAACAGAAGAAAATACACCTTCTGGAGTGGCCTAGTCAGAGTCCTGACCTCAACCCTATTGAGAAGCTGCGGCATGACCTCAAGAAAGCTATTCACACCAGACATCCCAAGAATATTGCTAAACTGAAACAGGTCTTTAAAGAGGAATGGTCAAGAATTACTCCTGACCGTTGTGCACGTCTGATCTGCAACTACAGGAAACGTTTGGTTGAAGTTATTGCTGCCAAAGGAGGTTCAACCAGTTATTAAATCCAAGGGTTCACATACTTTTTCCACCCGCACTGTGAATGTTTAAATGGTGTGTTCAATAAAAACATGGTAACATTTCAGATCACATTTTATGACCAATTTGTGCAGAAATCCATATCATTCCAAAGGGTTCACATACTTTTTCTTGCAACTGTATATATACATATAGCAAAAATAGTGGGGCTCACACTGTTCACCCTGGTGATCGATGGGTGCTTTATTTGGTTGGGAACCCAAAAACCCAGCCTTTGAAAATTCAATAGTGAAAATAAATATTTAGTAGGCACAGCACCTTCTAGGAAATGTATATCGGCACTCCTTATTTAATAATCAAAAATTTATTTAAATAAAAATTACATAAAAATAAGAACTACCAGTATGTATTAACTAACCATTCATCAAATATGATTCAATAGTACAGTATAAAAGACCACTGCTCAACATTTAATACCCCTGTTACATCAAGTGTACAGTAGAAATAAAAATATGCAAAAACACATTCAAACATTAATTCATCTCAATTTGTGATTATGGTAAAAAAAAAAATCAAAAAAAGGGAAGGTCCGTAATCAGCATAAAACCCACTTGAGATGGTTATATCCAATTCCTTCAGAAAAATGGTTATATCCAATTCATACAAGAAAATGTCAATATTTCATAAAAAACATAAAAAAAAAAAAAACTTTCATAGATAAAAAAAGAAATAAAAATTCTGTGATGGATATGGATATTGCACTATTTAAGCCAAGTGAAGGTATGCTTTGTTTCAATGCTGGTTGGCGATGCTGGTAGATATTGTATAAAGTATCAATTGTGTCTCTTATATAGCGCTCACACTGGCAGAGCGCAATGCTAGTTTCAGTGTTTATTCAATGTCTGGCAATGCTGATAGACGTTGTGTAGATATCACTTATGTCTCATATGTAGCGCTCACACTGGCAAAGCGCTTTTGTGATCACTCTTATTCACATTTAGGTAGCACCTCTTACTATAAATCTGTAAAGTTCAGCGCCTACCTGTTAGTTGATATCCAAGACGTCCGTGATGCCGGAACTAGGTAGTGTGATATAGCGTTTACCTTCCAGGAGGAGTAGGTGCCAGAAATTACAGTGAGGAAAACGGAGAGAAATACATTCTTCATTCCCCAAAATTCAGTTGAAAATTTTTGTGAATTTAAAATGTATTAGAATAGTTTGGACAGATATATAAGAACTACAGAGGTATCCAGTAAAATAGGCAATACATAAAAATAGTAAAAAACAACAACGCATGTGCAATATTAAATCGCAAGAAAAACGCATAACTACTACAATTATTGAAATAGCATTTTAAATTGCAATATAGTGACATCTCTGATAGAAGTTGTTTTATGGATACAAGATAAATATTTGAAAAGGAAAAATTAATATTGTGAATAGTAACAAAAGAACGCTGTGACCCATGTACGGGCTTTTGAAATACCTATAGAGCAATACACCTGATTAAGCCAGCAAATAAATCCTGGAAGGTATAAAAGGGCACTGTTTACTGATAAGTGACATAAAACTACTGAGAAAGGAGCAGAGACTCCGAAACGCGTGTAGCAGTGTTATATGTCACTTTCATGCCTGATGTCGACATCTTTTTAAAGTATTTTAAGTGAATTTATGGCTGGAGCTATTACTCACTGAGTTCAAGCTACAAGGACCTTTGAACAGTAAAAGGAGTGCATGGCGTGCATCAGGATGAATCCATGTCTACAGGGAGGGAAGCTGAAGCCTAAACAGCGGTCCAGGCGAGCGCAGTGAAAAGAAAGAGTGGTAAGGCAATAAGGAGAAGTCAGGGGTGAGTGCATAGCCCTACGTCCTATCCCGCTCCAATCCACAGTAAGCATGCTTGGCACATGGCGGTACTCGATGCTCGGCACATGGCGGTACTTGGCCTGAGTACCACATTTGCTTGAGCGCAATGTTTGAGTCTCCTCCCCACACGTTTCTTGGCTGCTATGCAGCCAATAAACGTGCAGGGCGATACTGGCATGCACTGTAATTCTGTAGCCATGTTGGCTACTGGCATTACAGTGATTGGCTGGCTGGAACGGGTGCTATAAAGCAAAGAGGTCATGACAGTGGCGTACTACTTGGACAACATTGTTCCCAGCAGCGACCTGGGAGTCCAAGATGCATCCAGACATCCTCCCCATGCTGTTCCAGAACCATTCTGGTGGTGTTTCCATCAATTTATGACTTTTTACTATGAACCAAGCACCCTCCCCTCTTCAGAGCAGGGGGTGCCTGGTTTAATGCTCGGGTTCTCCCAGTGGCGTAGCTAGAAATGACTGGGCCCCACAGCAAATTTTTGAATGGGGCCCCCTTCCCTTAGTAATTTTTTCGCAACCACTTTCTTTCATGCCGCCCCCATTTCTGTGGCTAGTAAATATCGCTCTCTCAGACAAAGCCCGACAGCTGCTCCATCCGTTTTCTACACTGTCTATACTGTCACTGTAAAGGTCCTTCTCAAAAAATTAGCATATTGTGATAAAGTTCATTATTTTCTGTAATGTACTGATAAACATTAGACTTTCATATATTTTAGATTCATTACACACCAACTGAAGTAGTTCAAGCCTTTTATTGTTTTAATATTGATGATTTTGGCATACAGCTCATGAAAACCCAAAATTCCTATTTAAAAAAATTAGCATATCATGAAAAGTTTCTGTAAACGAGCTATTAACCTAATCATCTGAATCAACTAATTAACTCTAAACACCTGCAAAAGATTCCTGAGGCTTTTAAAAACTCCCAGCCTGGTTCATTACTCAAAACCGCAATCATGGGTAAGACTGCCGACCTGACTGCTGTCCAGAAGGCCATCATTGACACCCTCAAGCAAGAGGGTAAGACACAGAAAGAAATTTCTGAACGAATAGGCTGTTCCCAGAGTGCTGTATCAAGGCACCTCAGTGGGAAGTCTGTGGGAAGGAAAAAGTGTGGCAGAAAACGCTGCACAACGAGAAGAGGTGACCGGACCCTGAGGAAGATTGTGGAGAAGGACCGATTCCAGACCTTGGGGGACCTGCGGAAGCAGTGGACTGAGTCTGGAGTAGAAACATCCAGAGCCACCGTGTACAGGCGTGTGCAGGAAATGGGCTACAGGTGCCGCATTCCCCATGTCAAGACACTTTTGAACCAGAAACAGCGGCAGAAGCGCCTGACCTGGGCTACAGAGAAGCAGCACTGGACTGTTGCTCAGTGGTCCAAAGTACTTTTTTCGGATGAAAGCAAATTTTGCATGTCATTCAGAAATCAAGGTGCCAGAGTCTGGAGGAAGACTGGGGAGAGGGAAATGCCAAAATGCCTGAAGTCCAGTGTCAAGTACCCACAGTCAGTGATGGTCTGGGGTGCCATGTCAGCTGCTGGTGTTGGTCCACTGTGTTTTATCAAGGGCAGGGTCAATGCAGCTAGCTATCAGGAGATTTTGGAGCACTTCATGCTTCCATCTGCTGAAAAGCTTTATGGAGATGAAGATTTCATTTTTCAGCACGACCTGGCACCTGCTCACAGTGCCAACACCACTGGTAAATGGTTTACTGACCATGGTATTACTGTGCTCAATTGGCCTGCCAACTCTCCTGACCTGAACCCCATAGAGAATCTGTGGGATATTGGGAAGAGAAAGTTGAGAGACGCAAGACCCAACACTCTGGATGAGCTTAAGGCCGCTATCGAAGCATCCTGGGCCTCCATAACACCTCAGCAGTGCCACAGGCTGATTGCCTCCATGCCACGCCGCATTGAAGCAGTCATTTCTGCAAAAGGATTCCCGACCAAGTATTGAGTGCATAACTGAACATAATTATTTGAAGGTTGACTTTTTTTGTATTAAAAACACTTTTCTTTTATTGGTCGGATGAAATATGCTTATTTTTTGAGATAGGAAATTTGGGTTTTCATGAGCTGTATGCCAAAATCATCAATATTAAAACAATAAAAGGCTTGAACTACTTCAGTTGTGTGTAATGAATCTAAAATATATGAAAGTCTAATGTTTATCAGTACATTACAGAAAATAATGAACTTTATCACAATATGCTAATTTTTTTAGAAGGACCTGTATATAATGTCATTGTGTAATACTATTGAGGAGGCCCTGACAAAATCTTTTAGTCTTCCTCCTCCTGGATGGACACCTTCTGGGTCAGGGCCCCAAAGCAACCGCTTCCCCTGATTCCCCTATAGCTACGCCCCTGGGTTCTCCCATTGACTTCCATTATACTCGGGTGCTCGGTAGAGCACCCCGATGTGTTCGGCCCGAGTCCCCGAGCACCCAAGCACTATGGTGCTCAATCAACACTACTGGCAGCTACTCCTCCTGGATGGTACGAGCGCTATATCACACTACCAAGTCCCGGCATCACAGACGTCTTGGATATCAACTAACAGGTAAGCGCTGAACTTTACAGATTTATAGTAAGGGGGGCTACCTAAATGTGAATAAGAGTTATCTCAAGAGCGCCTTCCCAGTGTGAGCGCTACATATGAGACATAAGTGATTTCTGCACAACGTCTATCAGCATTGCTAGACATTGAATCAACACTGAAACTAGCATTGCGCTCTGCCAGTGTGAGCGCTATATAAGAGACACATACAGTATAACAATCAAAAAGCCCAATTAGGCTAGTTACCACTCTTGTCCCAGACACTACAACATAATTTTTAATTTATTGGTTTAAGATTAATAGGAAAAAGTAAGCAAACTGAAAGATTAAACTATCTGAAACACTGTAGGTGCTAAATTTCAAAGGTATAACCACAGGAGTGCAGGCGGGGGTGCACTGCCCTGTTCTGCCTTTCCTTCGAACCACTTGGTCTACTAGCTGATGTATTTTCAGTACCCCACTATATTCAAACAACCTGTTGTGAAGTGATTCTATGAGGCAATCACTGTCCTCACTGAGTACATATGACCCTGAGTACTGTATTACAACTGGCACACTACTAGCACTGTCTGTAGAGCTCAGAGTCTAAAACCTAACATGTTTTGCCAGCTAAATCTGGCTTCATCAGGGGTAACAGGCAGACTTGAGACACTAGTTAGGCTACTTTCACACTTGCGGCAGTGTGATCCGGCGGGCAGTTCCGTCATCGGAACTGCCCGTCGGATCCGCCGATCTGCCGCTGACTGAAAGCATTTGTGAGACGGATCCGGATGCGGATCCGTCTCACAAATGCATTGCAAGGACGGATCCGTCTCTCCGCTTGTCATGCGGACCGACGGATCCGTCTTGTACATTTTTTCACATTTTTACCGATCTGCGCATGCCGGAACGACGGATCCGGCATTCCGGTATTCTGAATGCCAGATCCGGCACTAATACATTCCTATGGGAAAAAATGCCGGATCCGGCATTCAGGCAAGTCTTCCGTTTTTTTCGCCAGAGAGAAAACCGTAGCATGCTGCAGTTTTCTCTTTTGCCTGATCAGTCAAAACAACTGAACTGAAGACATCCTGATGCAAACTGAACGGATTAGGGTACTTTCACACTTGCGTTTTTCTTTTTCGGCATAGAGTTCCGTCACAGGGGCTCTATACCGGAAAATAACTGATCAGTTTTATCCCCATGCATTCTGAATGGAGAGTTAGGCCTCTTTCACACTTGCGTTGTCCGGATCCGGCGTGTACTCCACTTGCCGGAATTACGCGCCGGATCCGGAAAAACGCAAGTGTACTGAAAGCATTTGAAGACGGATCCGTCTTCAAAATGCTTTCAGTGTTACTATGGCAGCCAGGACGCTATTAAAGTCCTGGTTGCCATAGTAGGAGCGCCCCATGCGCATGGATGACGTGCCATGCGATCACGTCATCCATGTGCGTGGGGCGCCCTGACGTCGCTCTGGAGCGCCCCGGGAGCCGCACGGACGGTAAGTATGCTGCTCCCCCGCTCCCCGCTACACTTTACCATGGCTGCCAGGACTTTAGCGTCCCGGCAGCCATGGTAACCATTCAGAAAAAGCTAAACGTCGGATGCGGCAATGCGCCGAAACGACGTTTAGCTTAAGGCTGGATCCGGATCAATGCCTTTCAATGGGCATTAATTCCGGATCCGGCCTTGCGGCAAGTCTTCAGGATTTTTGGCCGGAGCAAAAAGCGCAGCATGCTGCGGTATTTTCTCCGGCCAAAAAAGTTCCGTTCCGGAACTGAAGACATCCTGATGCATCCTGAACGGATTTCACTCTATTCAGAATGCATTAGGATAATCTGATCAGGATTCTTCCGGCATAGAGCCCCGACGACGGAACTCTATGCCGGAAGAAAAGAACGCAGGTGTGAAAGAGCCCTAATCCGTTCAGTTTGCATCAGGATGTCTTCAGTACAGTCGTTTTGACTGATCAGGCAAAAGAGAAAACCGCAGCATGCTACGGTTTTATCTCCGGCAAAAAAAAATGAAGACTTGCCTGAACGCCGGATCCGGCATTTTTTCCCATAGGGATGTATTAGTGCCGGATCCGGCATTCAGAATACCGGAATGCCGGATCCGTCGTTCCGTTCTGCGCATGCACAGACTGAAAAAAAGGTGAAAAAAATAAATGCCGGATCCGTTTTGCCGGATGACACTGGCATTTCAATGCATTTTTTCGACTGATCAGGCATTTTTAAGACTGATCAGGATCCTGATCAGTCTTACTAATGCCATCACTTAGCATACATTTTGCCTGATCCAGCAGGCAGTTCCTGCCGGATCTCTATGCCGCAAGTGTGAAAGTAGCCTTACTCTCCATTCAGAATGCATGGGGATATGCCTGGTCAGTTATTTTCCGGTATAGAGCCCCTGTGACGGAATTCTATGCCGGAAAAGAAGAATGCAAGTGTGAAAGTACCCTTATACTGTATAAAATACCTACCAGCATCGCCAACCAGCATTGAAACAAAGCAATTCCTTTACTTGGCTTAACCACTTAGCGCTACGCTAACGCCGAAAGGCGTCATCGCGGCGGCTCTCCCAGGCTACGCTAACGCCAATAGGCGTCATCTCGCGTGAGCCGAGATTTCCTGTGAACGTGCGCACGCAGACGCGCGCGTTCACAGGAACGGGAGGTAAGCGAGTGGATCTCCAGCCTGCCAGCGGCGATCGCCCGCTGGCAGGCTGGAGATGTGATTTTTTTAACCCCTAACAGGCATATTAGACGCTGTTTTGATAACAGCGTCTAATATGTTTGATGTTTTGTTAGGATCGACCACCAGAGGACTCAGGCAGCTCACTAAAGTAGCACCAAACACCACTACACTACACTACACCCCCCCTGTCACTTATTAACCCTTTATAAACCACTGATCAGCCCATATAGACTACCTGATCACCCCCCCTGTCATTGATCACCCCCCTGTCATTGATCACCCCCTGGAAGGCTCCATTCAGAGGTCCGTATGATTTTTACGGATCCACGGATACATGGATCGGATCCGCAAAACGCATACGGACGTCTGAATGGAGCCTTACAGGGGGGTGATCAATGACAAGGGGGTGATCACGCATATAGACTTCCTGATCACTTCCCTGTCATTGATCACCCCCCTGTAAGGCTCCATTCAGATGTCCGTATGATTTTTACGGATCCACGGATACATGGATCGGATCCGCAAAACACATGCGGACGTCTGAATGGAGCCTTACAGGGGGGTGATCAATTACAGAGGAGTGATCACCCATATAGACTCCCTGATCACCTCCGTCATTGATCACCCCCCTGTAAGGCTCCATTCAGACGTCCGTATGATTTTTACGGATCCACGGATACATGGATCGGATCCGCAAAACACATACGGACGTCTGAATGGAGCCTTACAGGGGGGTGATCAATGACAGAGGGGTGATCACCCATATAGACTTCCTGATCACCCCCTGTCATTGATCACCCCCCTGTCATTGATCACCCCCCTGTAAGGCTCCATTCAGACGTCCGTATGATTTTTACGGATCCACGGATACATGGATCGGATCCGCAAAACACATACGGACGTCTGAATGGAGCCTTACAGGGGGGTGATCAGTGACAGGGGGGTGATCACCCCATATACACTCCCTGATCACCCCCTGTCATTGATCACCCCCCTGTAAGGCTCCATTCAGACGTCCGCATGTGTTTTGCGGATCCGATCCATGTATCCGTGGATCCGTAAAAAATCATACGGACGTCTGAATGGAGCCTTACAGGGGGGTGATCAATGACGAAGGTGATCAGGGAGTCTATATGGGTGATCACCCCTCTATCATTGATCACCCCCCTGTAAGGCTCCATTCAGACGTCCGCATGTGTTTTGCGGATCCGATCCATGTATCCGTGGATCCGTAAAAAATCATACGGACGTCTGAATGGAGCCTTACAGGGGGGTGATCAATGACGAAGGTGATCAGGGAGTCTATATGGGTGATCACCCCTCTGTCATTGATCACCCCCCTGTAAGGCTCCATTCAGACGTCCGCATGTGTTTTGCAGATCCGATCCATGTATCCGTGGATCCGTAAAAAATCATACGGACGTCTGAATGGAGCCTTACAGGGGGGTGATCAATGACGAAGGTGATCAGGGAGTCTATATGGGTGATCACTCCTCTGTCATTGATCACCCCCCTGTAAGGCTCCATTCAGACGTCCGTATGATTTTTTACGGATCCACGGATACATGGATCGGATCTGCAAAACACATGCGGACGTCTGAATGGAGCCTTACAGGGGGGTGATCAATGACAGGGGTGTGATCAATGACAGGGGGGTGATCACCCCATATAGATTCCCTGATCACCCCCCTGTCATTGATCACCCCCTGTAAGGCTCCATGTAGACATTTTTTTGGGCACAAGTTAGCGGAAATTTTTTGTTTGTTTTTGTTTTTTCTTACAAAGTCTCATATTCCACTAACTTGTGTCAAAAATAAAATCTCACATGAACTCACCATACCCCTCACGGAATCAAAATGCGTAAATTTTTTTAGACATTTATATTCCAGACTTCTTCTGACGCTGTAGGGCCCCTAAAATGCCAGGGCAGTATAAGTACCCCACATGTGACCCCATTTTGGAAAGAAGACACCCCAAGGTATTCCGTGAGGGGCATATTGAGTCCATGAACGATTGAAATTTTTGTCCCAAGTTAGCAGAAAGGGAGACTTTGTGAGAAAATACAAAAAAAATCAATTTCCGCAAACTTGTGCCCAAAAAAAAAATTCTAGGAACTCGCCATGCCCCTCACGGAATACCTTAGGGTGTCTTCTTTCCAAAATGGGGTCACATGTGGGGTATTTATACTGCCCTGGCATGTTAGGGGCCCGAAAGCGTGAGAAGAAGTCTGGGATCCAAATGTCTAAAAATGCCCTCCTAAAAGGAATTTGGGCCGCTTTGCGCATCTAGGCTGCAAAAAAGTGTCACACATGTGGTATCGCCGTACTCAGGAGAAGTTGGGGAATGTGTTTTGGGGTGTCATTTTACATATACCCATGCTGGGTGAGAAAAATATCTTGGTCAAATGCCAACTTTGTATAAAAAAATGGGAAAAGTTGTCTTTTGCCGAGATATTTCTCTCACCCAGCATGGGTATATGTAAAATGACACCCCAAAACACATTCCCCAACTTCTCCTGAGTACGGCGATACCAGATGTGTGACACTTTTTTGCCGCCTAGGTGGGCAAAGGGGCACACATTCCAAAGAGCACCTTTCAGATTTCACAGGTCCTTTTTTACACATTTTGATTTCAAACTACTTACCACACATTTGGGCCCCTAAATTGCCAGGGCAGTATAACTACCCCACAAGTGACCCCATTTTGGAAAGAAGACACCCCAAGGTATTCCGTGAGGGGCATGGCGAGTTCCTAGAATTTTTTATTTTTTGTCACAAGTTAGCGGAAAATGATGATTTATTTTTATTTATTTTTTTCCCTTACAAAGTCTCATATTCCACTAACTTGTGACAAAAAAAAAAAATTCCAGGAACTCGCCATGCCCCTCACGGAATACCTTGGGGTGTCTTCTTTCCAAAATGGGGTCACTTGTGGGGTAGTTATACTGCCCTGGCAATTTAGGGGCCCAAATGTGTGAGAAGAACTTTGCAATCAAAATGTGTAAAAAATTACCGGTGAAATCCGAAAGGTGCACTTTGGAATATGTGCCCCTTTGCCCACCTTGGCTGCAAAAAAGTGTCACACATCTGGTATCGCCGTACTCAGGAGAAGTTGGGCAATGTGTTTTGAGGTGTCATTTTACATATACCCATGCTGGGTGAGAAAAATATCTTGGTCAAATGCCAACTGTGTATAAAAAAATGGGAAAAGTTGTCTTTTGCCAAGATATTTCTCTCACCCAGCATGGGTATATGTAAAATGACACCCCAAAACACATTCCCCAACTTCTCCTGAGTACGGCGATACCAGATGTGTGACACTTTTTTGCAGCCTAGGTGGGCAAAGGGGCACACATTCCAAAGAACATCTTTCGGATTTCACCGGTCATTTTTTACACATTTCGATTGCAAAGTTCTTCTCACACATTTGGGCCCCTAAATTGCCAGGGCAGTATAACTACCCCACAAGTGACCCCATTTTGGAAAGAAGACACCCCAAGGTATTTCGTGATGGGCATAGTGAGTTCATGGAAGTTTTTATTTTTTGTCACAAGTTAGTGGAATATGAGACTTTGTAAGAAAAAAAAAATAATAATAATAAATCATCATTTTCCGCTAACTTGTGACAAAAAACAAAAAGTTCTATGAACTCACTATGCCCATCAGCGAATACCTCAGGGTGTCTACTTTCCGAAATGGGGTCATTTGTGGGTTTTTTCTACTGTTTGGGCATTGTAGAACCTCAGGAATCATGACAGGTGCTCAGAAAGTCAGAGCTGCTTCAAAAAGCGGAAATTCACATTTTCGTACCATAGTTTGTAAACGCTATAACTTTTACCCAAACCATTTTTTTTTTACCCAAACATTTTTTTTTAATTAAAGACATGTAGAACAATAAATTTAGCGAAAAATTTATATATGGATGTCGTTTTTTTTGCAAAATTTTACAACTGAAAGTGAAAAATGACATTTTTTTGCAAAAAAATCGTTAAATTTTGATTAATAACAAAAAAGTAAAAATGTCAGCAGCAATGAAATACCACCAAATGAAAGCTCTATTAGTGAGAAGAAAAGGAGGTAAAATTAATTTGGGTGGTAAGTTGCATGACCGAGCAATTAACCGCTAAAGTTGTGGAGTGCCGATTTGTAAAAAAGGGCCTGGTCACTAGGGGGGTATAAACCTGTGGTCCTTAAGTGGTTAAATAGTGCAATATCCATCAGAGAAAAAAAAATGTGTATTGATGAAAGCTTTTTTTAAATGCTTTTTATGAAATATCGAAAAAAAAAATATTAATTGGATATTACAATTTTTCTGAAGGAATTGTATATAACCATCTTAAATGTGCTTTATGCTGATTACAGACCTTCCTTTTTTTTATTTATTTTTTACCATAATCATGTGGACCAATTGAGATGAATTAATGTTTGAATGTGTTTTTGCATATTTACTTGATGTAACAGGGTTATTGAATGTTGACCTCTGGTCTTTTATACTATGGAATCATATTTGATGAATGGTCAGCAAATACATAGTTCTTATTTTTATGTCATTTTTATGTAAATACATTTTCGATTATTAAATAAGGAGTGCCGATATACATTTCCTAGAAGGTGGTGTGCCTACTAAATATTTTCATATTTGCATTTCGCCAGTAATACACAGCAAACTGGGCTGTAAAATATCTTACTGCACCGCTGATCGGCAATTAGGCCCAATTTTTTTTTATATTTTTACACAAAAGGATTTCAACAGATAAGTGCAACGATGAAAGGTGAATATATTTGTATTTCACCACTAATACACGACAAAAAGGGCTGTAAATTTCGCACTTCACCACACAACGGCTAATAAGCCCTTTTTTTCCACTAATACAAGTCAAAAATGCTTTAGAACATAACTGCACCGCACAAGGGCAAATAAGACGTAGAAATATTTCCTTGTAATAAACCCTGTTAATACCTGTAGCAAACAGCACCTGCAGCCCAATAAGAAAAGTTTGCTGGAATTAGGCCCCTTGCAGACGAGCGTGTCTGGATTATGTCCGGATGCATTGCAGATGCGTTCAGTGAAAACTGTGCGATTACGCAAACAAAGCCATTCAGTTTTGTTTGCGATCGCGTTCAGTTGTTCAGCGGGTGCAATGTGATTTACTGCGTTTTGCACGCGCATGTTAAAAAACGGAATGTTTACAAACAACATCTCTTAGCAGCCATCTGTGAATATCACATCGCATTCGCACTTGCTTACAGATGCGATGCGATTTTCATGCAGCCCCATTCACTTCTACGGGGCCAGCGTTGCATGAAAATCACAGAATATAGAACATGCTGCGCAAAGCAAAAGCGATGAGTGAAAACCACCGCTCATGTACACAGACCCATTTAAATGAATGGGCCCGGATTCCGTGCGGGCGCAATGCGTTCTCATCACGCATTGCACCCGCGCAAAATTCTTCCTTGTATGAAAGGGGCCTTAAAGAGCTGTATAATGGCAATTTGGATCCCCAGTCAGTGCTGCAAGGTTCAATCGGATTGTTCCTATTACCCAGGCTGTAACCTCCACTACTGAACCCTGTTCTACAGAAATGCAGTGGAATGAATCCTCCCTATCCTTTCACTACACCTTTAATAATCTTTCCCTGCACTGGTAAATTGTTTTTTCTTAGCACAATTAAGTCTTTTCTATCACTGTCCCTAGCGCCTGCAGACACGTCTCTCCCTGCACTAAGTACGCTGGTGAATGGCAGAATCTAAGATGGCTGCCATATTTTTAGGGCTGTGACATCACAGGGCTGGCTGGCTGCTGATTGGTTGCATGCATGTCAGTAAGGGTGATCCCGCCTTCCCACAGTTCCTTTCTCCATGTCCTCACACGTGCAGCAGCCATTTTAGGAAAAATGCGATTCGTTACCATGAAGCGCGAGGAAATTCGTATTCTGTCTGAATCAAATTTTTCCTGAAATTCTGAATAAATTCCACTTTATCAGCTTTGACTCGCTCATCTCTAATGACATCACATCCATTGTTCACATGATTGCTGCTGCCATACACGGGCCTCATCGGTCATGTCATATTCATACCTACCCAAACCCTCTCCATTCCAGTGCTTCTACTTCTCTCCTCCCATGATGAAAAGTTTTACCATGCTGTTATATTGCACTTGACCTCAGCTGTATACCAAACAAAACTGCTGAGGCCAGTGACTGGAGGACATGTCACCCACCAGTAAAATAAGACAACACTGTCCAGAGAGAGGATGGAGTGCTGAAATGGAGGGGATAAGCTATGGTGAGTATAATATTTTTCTTTATCATTCAAATAGACTCCTTGAAGCCAAAAAAAAAAAAAAAAGTCAGACAACCCCTTTAAACTATATCTTTTATTTCTTTCACCCTTCCATTCAACTTGTGTGAAATAATAGCGCTGGGTTGCTTTGAAATGAATGGCATTTGGCACATATTATTTCAATAAAAGAATAATTTCTTATGAAACGACTACTTTCCAAACATTGGCCATGATTTACTTGGCTTCCTGCCTTGCATTCATTATTTATCAGGGAGGATCACATCTATAATAGAGACTTTAAACCATTCAGGATGAATGCAAGGCTTGAACTTCAGTGATACTGTAAGCAATTAATCCTGGAATCAAAATGTACCAAAATCACATTAAATGTCACTGCAAGAAACTTTTGGCCTTAACGCTATAGAGCAACACATTATGGTCGGAGATATTCCAATAGACACAAAGACCTGAGTTAAATACATACAATGCATTTGGAAAGTCTTCAGAACCTTTTACTTTTTTCACATTTTGTTATGTTGCAGCCTTGTGCTAAAATAAAATTTCATTTTTTTTTCTCCATCATTCTGTACTTAACACCCCATAAAGACAAAGTGAAAATGTTCTAAATAAATGTTCTAAATCATTGCTAATTTATTGAAAAGGAAAAACTAGAACATTACATTGACATTAGAGATGAGCAAATTATATTTTTTTTTAAATGGCTATTTCCTGGCTGCAGAGAGCCTTTATAGTGGTGTAGAACATTGTGCCTTGCAGTAACATGCATAGGGAGTCTGCTTTGGTAGTGAAACAATACTGTGAGTCCGTATGACATGCAGATGACAGGTGTCGCTCTTGGAATCACTGCACACTTCATTTATTTGGACAGTCACAGGGCCAAAACTGACCAAATAACTCACGTATGAAATCAGCCTTACAGGTCAATGTTAGCGCCAAGAAGAAGCATACGCCTTTTACACCGTCATCAGCTGATTCCACTAATATGTCTACAGATCCTGTTTTATTATACGCTTATATAAGTAGAGCCCCCCTGACAGAGTGGAGAGGGTGTCAGCAGAAAGTTTGTGCTGACGTCACTAATTATTCTGCCCTTCTTCTGATTCATCAGAACAATAACACCAAAAAAAGGGATCCTGTCTGTGGAGCATCCGCCTTCACTTGGTCAGCATTTAATCAGTAATCCATCAGTATTGCTAATGCCCAAAAAAAACAGGAGTGAATCCAAAACAGAGATGACGAGTATATGGAATAATTGCACGTCTTATGTGTTTTGTACCCACTTTTGCTTTTGACTACCAAATCACAAGCCAATTTTTTTTTATGAACAGGGTAGAAAAAAATAACTTTATTTACACATAAAATACAACACAGAAGGGTCCAAACCACAAGATTTAAAATAAATGTGCATGTAAGGTTCGACGGGCACAGAGAAAACCAGCTCTGTGGCCTACACTGATCCAGACACGTCATACCCGGCCCACATCGCTTCCAGCCACTTAAGGTCCTGAGAACTGATCACCAGATTACCCAAACAACAGTCAAAGTTTCTTTGGAACCACGTCCCTACAATAGCTGTGAGCCCCTTGGAGCCGTTATACAGGAAGAGCGGGAGGCAAGTAAATGTCTTTGGTAACACCTCCAATAGATCGTCCTCTGTGTACGTCCTGCAGAACCAACTTGTCCACACAATCCGGTCCTCTGTGCTTGCCTTGGTGAGTGGAGGCTTTGATGAAATCTGTATGAGCACAGCCAGTGGATCTCTGTAATTTCCTTTGAGTCCAGGTAAACAGAAAAATTTGGCTTTTAGGTTAAGCTCTGAGCCCACTTCAATGGCAAGACCCTTCTGCTTCTCGGCAGCTATGTGGGCAGACAGGTGCTTGAAATACTCTTTCAGTCTGGTATATGAGAAATTATACATCGGGGTCAGGCTGTACAGAGTCCATTGTTTTTGAAGGAGCAAAGCAGCCTGTGCCGGATCAAGAGTTTCCTCCAAGAGAATGCACTGCGGGATTTTTCTTTTAGACAAGCTTCGCAATGCAGAGCGTCAATGTCAAACCGTCAAACTCTGCCGCCATCTATCGAAGTGCAACGTCTCCAGTCCCCTGACCAGCCAGATTTACCAGCATCTGTTCCAGGACATAAAAAAGTAGAATGACATCGCTCATCCTGTAGTCCTGGCGATTGACAAATAACGTGGCCTCCTCAAAGGGCCTGAGTAAACGGCAGGTGTCACGCATGACCTGGCACTGGCTGACATCGAAGTTACACAGGGGACTTCTCCTGTCCTCTTGGATCATCAAGAAATCGTTGATGGCCTTTCTCTGTTCATACAGTCGGTTCAACATATGGAGGCTAGAATTACAATGGTTGGAAATTTCGCATATCAGCCTATGTTGGGGAATGCCGTTCTGCCGCTGCAGCTCAAGGAGGGTGTACTTTGTGGTTTACGAGTGGCTGAAGTGCAGGCAAAGTTTCCTGGCCATTTTTAGGATGTCTTGCAGATTGGTGAAAGACTTCAGGAACTGCTTGACAACCAGATTGAACACATGTGCCATGCAGGGCGCATGGCTCATCCCTCCCTGATGCAGCGCTGACACCATGTTCTTCCCGTTGTCGGTCACCATGGTTCCAATTTTAAATTGTCACGGAGAAAGCCGTAATTCTATTTCTTGATGAAGGGCACGGAGCAGTTCCTCCCCTGTATGACTTCGTTCACCCAGGCAAACCAGGTGCAGAACAGCGTGAGAGTGATGAGAGTGTTCGCACATGGATTGCATACACTACATGCCTCCAACATAATTCTTAGATCTCTACATGAAAATAATGTATTTGGTGTAAATCGCGAGAGGGGCATATTTGGAAACATTGACTTCACAAGAGATACAGAGCAGCGGTGTTTGCTTTGAAATGTAAAATTTCAACAATGCATAATTCAGCCCATGTGGAAAGAACACGGATTCCAGCTCTTCACAATAAAAAAGGCTTTTATTTGACTTCCAAAAGTGAGACAAGTTGTTGAGACACGTTTCGGGCTATTACATCCTAGCCCTTCATCATAATTCAGCCCATACATCAAAAGGATGTGTACAGTCACCCATCAATTTTCCCCCAAAAAAGCCTGTATCACATAACACATTTCACCACTAAGTAATCCGGGCCATACCACGAAAGGAGGTGTACAATCACCCATAAATAAAAATAAAAAAACGGTGTCACATAAATAATTTCACCAATAAGTAATTTGTTCCATACTGCAAAAGTAGGTGTACATTCAGCTATACATTTTCTGAAAAACAGCCAGTGTCACAGAAAGAATTTCACCACTAATTAAGTCAGTCCATTCCGCAAAAGGGGGTATACATTCACCCATACATTTTTCGAAAAAAAGACAGTGTCACATAAAGAATTTCACCTCTAAGTACTTCAGTCCATACTGCAAAAGGAGGTGTGCAATCACCCATACATTTTCCCGAAAAAAAGCTGTGTCACATAAAGAATTCCACAGCAAAAAGGGCTTTACCACATATAACTGCACCGCTGAACGGCAAGTAGGCCCTTAATTAGGAGGGGTCACACATGGCTTGCATACACTACATGCCTCCACCATAATTCTTGGATCTCCTCTCTATATGAAAATAATGTATTTGCTGTAAATAGCGAGAGGGGCATAGCTGGAGACATTGACTTCACAAGAGAAACAGAGCAGTTTACTGCTCTGAATTAAAATTGGCGCAACCAGCTTCAGCTTCCTCTGATGTGTTTGCCTACGGAGTCCTTTTGTTATGGCTTTGCACAGGGAGCAAGATTGTTACGCACGATTCTGATGGAACTCTGAGCCTAAGAAACTGGACTTGGACTCCAAAACAGGGGCTCTCCTTTCATGTCTTGTGTGCTATCGAATGCAGACGAAGCAGATAAAAACACATGAATGTTTTAAATTTCATGAAGCTGCTTGATTTAATTGTGAATAGATGGTAAAGGCAAATTCTGCTGGTGTGTTGTCATCAGTGTCTTCATTATGTTTACTGCAGGACCCACAACGACTTAATTCTGTCTATACAGCAAAAGAAGGTCTACGATCACCTATCAATTTTCCAGAAGAAAACATGGTTGAAATAAAACATTTCACCAATGAAAGGATAATGGAATTCGGTTCATACAGAAGAAAGTCTACAATCACCAATCAATTTTCCCCCAAAAAGCCTGTTTTACATAAAAAATTTCACCACTACATAATTTGGTCCAAACCACAAAAAGGGCTTCACCGCATATAACTGCACCGCTGAACGGCAATTAGGCCCTAGTTTGTTTTCTACTTTTACACAACACAACAGGCTTTTCAACATATAAGTGCAACGCTGGGTGGCAAATATATTTTTATTTCGCCACTAATACACGGCAAACAGGGCTGTAGAATATATCACTGCACCAATTAGGCCTTATTTTTATTCTTTTTTTACACAACACAAAAGGTTTTTCAACAGATAAGTGCAAAGCTGGATGGCGAATGCATTTTTCTTTTGCCACTAATACATGGAAAACTGGGCTTTAGAGTATATCATGGCACCGCACAAGGGCAATTAGGCCCTAATTTATTTCAACTTTTACAAAACACAACAGGCTTTTCAAATGATAAGTGCAACGCTGAATGTCAAATATGTTTATTTCGCCAGTAATACATGGCAAACTGGGCTTTAGAATATATCACTGCACCGCAAAACAGCAATTAGGCCCTAATTGTTTTCTACTTTTACACAACAGAAAAGGGATTTCAACATATAAGTGCAATGCTGAACAGCGAATATATTTTTATTTTACCACTAATACACAGCAAACTGGGCTTTAGAGTGCATCACTGCACTGCACAAGGGCAATTAGGCCCTAATTTATTTCAACTTTTACAAAACACAACAGGCTTTTCAACAGATAAGTGCAACGCTGGACAGGGAATATATTTTTATTTTGCCAATAATGCACAGGAAACTGGGCTTTAGAATATTTCGCTGCACCTCAGAATGACAATTAGGCCCTAAGTTCTTTCTACTATTAGACAACACAAAAGGCTTTTCAACAGATAAGTGCAATGCTGAACGGTAAATATATTTTTATTTTGCCACTAATACACGGCAAACTGGGCTTTAGAATATATCACTGCAATGCTGAGCGGCAAAGATATTTTTCCTTTTTCCACTAACAAACGCAAAAAAGGGCTTTAAAACAGATAACTGCACCACTGAGCTGTAAAGATATTTTTCCTTTTTCCACTAATGCAAGCAATTAAGTGCTTTAAAACAGATAACTGCAACGCTGAGTGGAAAATATATTTTTTATTTTTCTTCTTATTCACGCAAAAAGGGCTTTAAAACAGATAACTGCACGGCTGAGCGGCAAATAGATTTTATCCTTTTTCCACTAATACAAGCAAAAAAGGGATTGAAAACAGATAACTGCACCACTGAACAGCAAATATATTTTTTCTTTTTCCACTAATACACGGAAAAAAGAGCATTAGAACAGATAACTGAACCAATGAGTGGCAAATATATTTTAATGAGCCCTTTTTTCCCCACTAATACTAGCCAAAAAATGCTTTAGAGCATATAACTGCATCGCACTAGGGAAAATAAAACGTAGAAATATTTCCTTGTGATAACCCCTTTTAATGCCTGTAGCAAACAGCACGTGCACCCTAATAAGAACGGTATGATGGAATTACAGAGCTGTATAATGGCAATTTGGATCCACAGTCAGTGCTGCAAGGTGCAACCGGAATGTTCCTATTACCAAGGCTGTTACTTCCCCAACTAAACTTTGTTCAACAGAAATGCAGTGGAATGATTCCTCCCTATCCTTTCCCTACACCTTGAAAAATCGTTTTCTTTTAGCACAATATATTTTTTTTCTATCACTGTCCCTAGCACCTGCAGACATCACTCCCTGCACTAAGTACACTGGTAAATGGCAGAATCTAAGTTGCCTGCTGCTATTTATAGGGCTGTGACATCATACATCTGTCTGGCTGCTGATTGGCTACAGTCATGGCATTGTGGGTGATCCCACCTTCCCAGAGTTCCTTGCCCCATGTCCTCACACGTGCAGCAGCCATTTTAGGAAAAAATGCAATTTGTTACCACAAAGCGCGAGAAAATTTGTATTCGGTGCAAATCCAATTTTTCCTGAAATTCTGAACAAATTCAACTTCGGCAGCTTTGATTCGCTCATCTTCAATTGACATTTATTTTATGTCAAGTATTTAGACCCTTTACTGTGGAATTAGTTGAAGCCTCTATTAAGCAGCCATTACAGCTTCCAGTCTTCTAAAGTATTATGCCACAAGGTCTGCACACCTGGATTTGGGGATTTTCTGCCATTCATCTCTGCAGATCCTCTCAAGTCAGGTTGAATAGGGAATATCGGTGGACAGCCATTTTCAAGTCTCTCCAGAGATGTTCAATTTGATTCAGGTCAGGGCTCTGGCTGGGTCACTCAAGTTGTCCCTAAGCCAATCCTGTGTTGTCTAGGCTGTGCACTTAGGGCCACTGTCTTGTTTGAAGGTAACCCTTGAATCCACTCCAAGGTCCACAGCACAATGGATCTGGTTTGTATTAAGAATATCTCTGTACTTTGGCTGATTTAGCTTTCCCTCAACTCTGACTCTGTTTCCCTGTCCCAGCTACTGAAAAACATGATGCTGACACCACCATGCTTCACTGTAAGGATGGTATTGGATAGGGGATATGCAATGCCTTGTTTTATCGTGATATGACACTTAGAATTGAGGCCACCCTGGTGCAATGCTGCAGGTTTGGTGGAATGCTGTTGTTTTCATTGACCATTTGGAAGTTTCCCCAGCATTGTTGGAGCTCAGCCAAAATAACCATTGGGTTCCTGGTCATGTCTTTTTACCAAGACTATTCCCCCCCCCCCCCCCCCCGATTAGTTTGGTGGGACAGCCAGCTCTAGGAAGAGTCCTGGTTTTTCCAAACTTCTTCCATTTAAGAATTATGTGCTCAGGAACTTTCAGTGCAGAATAATTTTTTGTGCCCCTCTCGAAATCTCTGCATCCATACAATCCTGTCTCTGCGCCCTACAGGAAGTTCATTTCTCCCAATGGCTTGGTTTTTGCTCTGGTACATATTTTCAGCTAGGAGACCTATTCAGGGATGTGTTTTTCCAAATCATGTCCAATCAACTGAATTTACCACTGGTGGACTCCAATCAAGGTGTAGAAAAATCGCCAAGATGATCAGGAGAAATGGGAGGCCCAATACTAAATTTTAAGTGTCATAGTAAAGGATCTGAATACATACAGTATATGAGCAAACTAACTAATGTAATTGGATAAGGAATAGGATCCAGATGAAAGCACAGAGCACAGCAATGTCACTGCTCTCTCTCTCTCAGAACTGCAAAAAAAAAATCGCAGAAAATGGCTGCTGAGGAGTTTCTTATATAGAAATGGGGAAAGCCACTTTCTTATTGGTTGCTAGGATGTTGCTAAGCTCTGACAAAAATATTGCAGCATCCTCATTGGCCCACAAGAAAGAAGGGAGGTTACTGATAAAAAAAAAAATCTAGAATATTCACAATTACGAATATATAGCACTATATTCTACAACTTCGCAAATTCTCAAAGTGCCGATATTCGTGATAAAAATTTGTGATTAGAATATTTACAATCAACACTAATGGCAGGGCCGACGTGTGGAGCTGTTACTACAGTCAGGGACAATACATGTCCTTTACGGCCCACTGAGTGAATGTGGTTCCTGCACAGCCACACCAGCAACTTGGCCACGTTGTTACGCCGTTGGTCCTGCGACAATGTCTGCCTCTCCCTCCTCAGCCTCCACTGCAGGGACAAGTCACAGTGCCCCTCCAGCATACCACATATGCAGGGCACGGCAGTGTCATGCTGTTCTGCACCTGGTTTGCCTTGGTGAATGGAGTCACACAGGGGAAGAACTGCTCCATGTCCTTTAGCAAGAAAGAGAATCCTGGCTTTCTCAGATAAAACTGAAAATTGGAACCATGGTGACCAACAACGGGAAAAACATGGTGTCAGTGCTGTGTCAAGGAAGGCTGAGCCTTGCGCCCTGCATAGCACACGTGTTCAATTTAGTAGTCAAGCGGTTCCTTAAGTCTCCCACCCATCTACAAGACATCCTTAAAAATGGCCAGGAAACTTTGCATGCACTACAGCCACTCGTACACTGCAAAGCACACCCTCCTTGAGCTGCTGCGGCAGAATGGCATCCCCCCAATGTAGTCTGATATGCAGCGTTTCCACCCGTTGAAATTCCACCCTCCATATCTTGGACCGACTATACGAACAGAGAAAGGCCATCAACGATTTATTGATGATGCAAGTGGATTGGAGTACTCCCCTGTGTAACTTCGATGTCAGCCAGTGGCAGCTCATGCGCTACACCTGCCATTTGCTCAGGCCCTTTGAGGGCGCCACATTATTTGTCAGTCACCAGGACTATGGGATGAACAACATCATTCCACTGCTTCATGTCCTCGAACAGATGCTGGTAACAAAGGCTGGTCAGGGGACTGGAGACATGGTGCCTAGATCTCACGGCCACATAAGACCTTTGGGGGCTGAACTGGAAGAGGAGGAGGAGGGGGGAGGAGTACATTGGAGCACAGGCAATGTGTAATAAAATGGGTGGTTTTTCTACTCAGGTGACAGGAGAGGAGGAGCAGCCAGAGGATCTACAGGGCGATTAGGAAGATTAGACAAAGGACCCATGCACACTGTGGCAGTATGTAGTGGAGATGGAGGCAGGGAGTCCCTCCGAGTTACTTGCAGAAATGTCCTGATGCATGCTCACTTGCTTGCGTAGTGACAGCCCAATTGTCACAATTCGACAGAGGGATGACTTCTGGCTCTCCACCTTGTTGGACCCTCGCTATTGGTGTAAGACCATGAATCGGGGAGGGCACCCCAGGATACAGCAAAGTCCCAGACGAGAAAAGTGACACCAACACCAGCATTTGTGCAAAAACTGAATTTTTACTAACAGTAGTAATAAAAACAGCAACAACAGTAGTAACAAACACAGAAATATAGAAGTACGCAAGATACCCTTTACTCCAGGCTCAGAGTCACTGTTCCTGTCCAACTGAACAACCCTAACATGGCAGCTCGCACAGCAGAGCCTGCAAGTCAATTTTCTGCTGCAGGGGAACAGACCTGACCGATGGCGCACACGGCAGATACCGTGTCACAAGTCAATACCGTGAGGCTGAGTCACTGACCTGAGTATGTACTGTATCCGCAGGTTTCTCCAAACTGTCCAGCAAGTCCCTGCCACAACATGTGATCCTGAAGGACCTGTAACTTTGACCCTCTGTTCAAATCAGCTTCCTGACACCGATGCTCATCCCTAGGAACAGAATCTGGATCCACACGGTCCTCTCAGACAGCTCACAAAATGGCGGACTGCTTATTCTCCAGGCTGAGTACCTTCACCTCTTATGGCAGCCCCGACCGTTCTACGTCTCTTTCAGCCTTCCTCTCTCTCCTGATTTCCATCTGGATCGTTGACAGCCATCAGTCACTTCCAACAGTGACCCTGGCCACTCCAAGTCCCACTGACGCGAGGACGGCACACAATGCTGTCTTCTAGTTGTTGCCCAGACATGTCTGTCAAGCTCACTATTTCCTGCTTCTTCACAGCAGCACCAGCATGAGTCATCATCTCCACCTCTTATGCATATTCAAATCCCAGCAGTAGCTTAGCTGTATGGGGAAACAGCAGCCTATTGTGGTAAAACTGAGCAATGACAATTTTAACAACTAAAAATGTACATCAACAGTATTAGAAACTAGTGTTGATCGAGCACCAAAGTGCTTGTGTACTTGGGTGCTCTATCCGAACACATCGGTATGCTCGTGTGCTCTACCGAGCACAATGAAAGTCAATGGGAGAAGCTTAGGCCTTCCCTGCTCATAAGAGAAGCGGGTGTCTGGTTTCACAAACAAAGAATATAAATTGATGGAAACCCCATTAAAATGGTTTGAAAACAGCATTAAGAGGATAGCTGGATGCGTTTTGGACTCCTATTATCTATGATATACAATAGACAACCACACAAAGGCTATATGCCAAAAGCCAGGTATATACAAGACATCAATCTATCCATGAGACAGATGACAGGCTTAGTCAGCATACCTTACAATGGCAGCCTTGTGCACTGAGACATTCCAAACCAGCTCTCATCTGACTGAGAGCCAGTAACCTCAAAGTTACTTCAGATCTGCTGGATGGCTTGGGTGGACCTGCACACCTAGTTCAATATCATAAGTGAGACAAAAAGTGTTCTGATTGTCCTAACATAATATTCAGTAACCTTTCTATACAGTTTTGCCATGTAAAAACTAATTTTCATAAACATGGGCATATGGGAAAGACATGCAAATGAGCAGAGTCTGCCTTGTTTTTCATCTGAAAAAACATTTGCATGGAAAATTTGAAATATACACTACTCATGAACAGCGCCATCTTTGGGTTTCATAGTCTTATGACAAGACGAGTACTCTTTTCATAAGACTATGAAACCAAAAGATGGCGCTTTTCATGAGTTATGAACAGCGCCATCTATTGGTTTAATAGTCTTATGATGATTACTCTTGTCATAAGACTATGAAACCAATAGATGGCACTGTTCATGACTCATGAACAGCGCCATCTATTGGTTTCATAGTCTTATGACAAGACAATTACTCTTGTCATAAGACTATGAAACCAATTGAGGTGCCGAGCATAGTGATGCTCGAGCCGAACAGCCGTTCGGCCGAGCATGCTCACTCAACACTATTAGAAACCGTATTTAAGCAATGGTGGCTTTTTCACCCTCTTACACCGATCCAGAATGGGGGCATTTTTTACACCCACTGAGAGGGAGGACAAAGTGAAATGCTACAGAGACATCATATGTAGTCAGTTTGCCGCTGCCTATCTGTGCCATCGTCCATCCTCTTGCAGGTCTGACTGGGGGGCCCTCTGAGCTCACGTTCCACTACCATGGCTGCTGGGGAGGGGAGGGGTAGGGTGACTGGAGCAGTACCAGATCCAGAAGCAGAAACCTGAGTTTACAGTCGCTGATGAGTAGCTTTCTACACCCGCATAGTGAAGAAACTACTCACCAGCAGCACCAGGTAGACCTGGATCAGGATCTAAACCAGCAGGTGGTGGCATACTTGGACAGCACCCTGCCAACCCATATTGAAGATCCGCTGGACTACTGGGCAGCCAAACTGGATTTGTGGCCGCATCTAGCAGAGTTTGCCCTGGAAAAGCTGTCCTGCCTTGCCAGTAGTGGGCACTCCACTAATCCTATACCTTCTTTTTTTCTTGCGTATTCATGGCCAGTAGTGTGGCATCAGAGCGGGTGTTTAGTGCTGCTGGGTTCATAGTTACCCCAAGGAGAACTCGCCTGTCAACCCAAAATGTGGAGAGACTGACCTTTGTCAAGATGAATCGGGCGTGGATCAGCCTGGATTTCCACCCACCAATGCCTGCTGCATCTGATTAGACCATCCTTGCCGCCTCACCCAAACCTTGAAAAAAGAGACCGGTTTCTTGTGGCTACCTGCCTCAGTTACTACTCTGATGCTGCCACCCGCCTGATGCCACACATCTGATGCCAAGTGTTCTTTATTTCACCCACCTTCATCAGCGGGTACTGGTATTGACACCCACCACCCCACTTTGTTACCTGGTCACTTTGTGGTCTCCTGATGCTGCTGCTGCCATCTCCACACTATGTCACCTTGCCATGCTGTGGCATCCTGATGCTGCTGCTGTCATCTCCACACTATGTCACCTTGCCACGCTGTGGTATCCTGATGCTACTTCTTCTGCCATATCCACACTATGTCACCTTGCCACTCTGAGGTTTGCTGATGCTGCTGCTGCCATCTCCACACTATGTCACCTTGCCACTCTGTGGTATCCTGCTGCTGACATCTCCACACTATGACACCTTGCCACTCTGTGGTATCCTGATGCTGCTGCTGCTACAATCTCCACACTATGTCACCTTGCCACTCTGTGGTTTCCTAATGCTGCTGCCATCTCCACACTATGTCACCTTGCTACTCTGTGGTATCCTCCTGATGCTGCTGCTGTCGCCACCTCCAAACTCTTTCATTATGCCACTCTGTGGCCTCCTCATACTGCTGCCACCTCCAGACTCTGTCATTGTGAAAATCGGTGGCCTCCTTATACTTCTGCCAACTCCAATCTCTGTTGTTGTGCCACTCGGTGGCCTTCTCCTGATGCTGCCACCTCCAGACTCTGTAATTGTGTCACTAGGTGTACTCCTCATGCTGCTGCAACCTCAAGACTTTGCCATTGTGCTACTCGGTGGCCTCCTCATACTGCTGCCAACTCCAGACCATGTCATTGGGCCGCTCTGTGGTCTCCTTATGCTGCTTCCACCTCACCACTATGTTATAGGTCCACTCTGTAGACTTCTAATGCTGTTCCCACCCTCCACATTTCATGACTGGTCCACTATTTTGGCTTTCGGCCTGACTGACATCATCATTTATTTGGCCTTTCTTATGATCTGTCAGAAGGAAGGAAAAATGAGAAGCACAACAGATCCTGTCTGTGTAGCAGCTGTAAGGCCTGTATGGTCCTATCAGAATTAGCCAAAAGCAGGAGTGGGTACAAAACAGAGAAGACATGCAAATATTCCATTCACGTGTCATCTCTGTTTTAGATCCACTCCTGTTTTTTTTGGCATTAGCAATACTGATGGATTATTGAGCAAATGCTGACCGAGTGAAGGTGTATGCTTCATGGACAGGATCAGTTTTTTGTGGGTTATTGTTCTTAAGGATGAGTGGAAGGGCAAATTAATCAGTGACGTCAACACAAACTTATTGCTGACACCCTTTCCACTCTGTCAGGGAGGCTCTACTTGTATAAGAATTTAATAGAACAGGTTCTATAGACATCTATGTGGAATAAGCTGACAACGGTGTTAAAGGAGTGCGCTTCTTCTTGGTGCTAACATCGACCTGTAAGGCTGCGTTCATACTTGAGTTATTTGGTCAGTTTTGGCCCTGTGACTGCCCAAATAAGTGAAGTGTGCAGTGATTCTAAGAGTGATGCCTGTTATCTGCATGTCATACGGACTCACAGTATTATTTTACTACCAAAGCAGACTCCATATGCGTGTTAGGCCTCATGCACACGACCGTTGTTGTGGTCCGCATCCGAGCTGCATTTTTTGCGGCTCGGGTGTGGACCCATTAACTTCAATGGGGCCGCAAAAGATGCAGACAGCACACGGAGTGCTGTCCGCATCCATTGCTCCGTTCCGTGGCCCTGCAAAAAAAAATATAGCATGTCCTATTCTTGTCTGTTTTGCGAACAATAATAGGCATTTCTACAATGGGCCATCCATTCTCTTCTGCAAATTGCGGAAGGCACACGGGCGGCTTCCGTTTTTTGCATATCCAAGGTTTGCGAATCGCGAAAAATGTCAATGTCATGTGCATAAGGCCTTACTGCAAGGCACAGTGTTCTACACCTACTATGAAGGCTCTCTGCAGCCAAGAAATAGCAGTTTTTTATGTAATTTTTCCCAAACATTTCGGCAAACCGGCGAATAGAATTTTTGAAAAATTAGCTCATCTCTAATTACAATAAAACTGGCTTGATTTCAGTTGTTTGATGTACAACATGTGCCCATAAAATCTGTTTTGTGCTTGTTTTTCCTCAACGCTGCTAAGATCTTGATTCCCAAGAACTGGCTGAAAACAGATTGTTTTCCGTCTTGCATAAAGGGACCCAGACGGATGCGTTATGCTGTCCCATAGACTTCTATTAGGACGGAAAGCAAGCGGAATGCCTTTTAAAGGCTTCCATTTTGCATTCTGTCTGGGCATTCTGTTATTTTCCATTATAACCATGTTATAACGGAAAGTCATAACGGAATCCCTAACGCTAGTGTGAACCCACCCTTAGCCTGATTAAGGTGAAGTGAAACCTGACTGATCTTATATTCCCCTTCTTTCCCTATTTCACTCTCTCCTCACCCTTCCCTTTCTTCCTTGTTCTGTCTTCCTTTTTACGTTTTGTTATTTTTGAATATTTGCCACATATGATGCTACATCATGTATAGGATTTTTGTTTTTATTGCAATGTTATTTTTGTATCAATTTAAGTGCTGTAACTTGATTTATGATGCTACGATTGCTTGCATATATTTAAAATAAACAGAATTCACAAAAAACAAACAAAAAAAAACATAAAAAAGTCACAAAATTGATAGAGAGTAGCATAAACTGGAGTAGCATTTCTAGACAAAAGTGTTAGCTTTAATGATGTGTCAAATCTATCAAATAAAATGTGACTTTTGCAAAATTTTGCACAGACTATGTAACATAGACTCAAGCAAAACAGACTGCAGAAGTTTCCATCATAACACATTCCCTTCTCTGTCTTTGATTACCCATATGTATCTGTTAAACTGTGAATTTGCTATGATGAAACTGCAAAGTTATCCTATGGGAAGAATTCATTTTCTGTGAAAAGTTTTGTGATGGATGGTCAGAAGGTGTGGCCTGAGACCTTATTTCCATAACGAAACATTAAGGCTGTATCATGGTCATGATAATGGCACAATTTTATTGTGACTCGCAGGCAACCAGATGGCATTGTGGTCTAAATCACAGCTGGAGAAATAAGTTGACTCATTGAATCAACCTTGCTGCTGGCAAAAAGTTTTGAGTGTAATATAAATTGTATTGTATTAAAATATATTTTCATTTGAGAATCAGAACGAATCAGTTTTGTTACACATTTCTTTAAAGTTTTGGATTTAAAGGGTTTCTACCACTTGCTTTGCACACATTTCGTTTTCAGACACTAGCGATCCGCTAGTGTCTGATGTACCATACAAGCTAAGTATTATATTCTTCTGTTCGGGCGTTTTGTTTAAAAAAAGCACTTTTATATTTATGCAAATGAGCCTCTAGGTGCTATGCGGGCGTCTTTTCAGCACCTAGAGGCTCCGTCTACCTTCATAAACTGCCGCCCAGCTCCTCGCTCCAGCACGCCCATCTCCTAGTGAAAGTGATCCTCCCCCTGCTTCTGGCGTCCGAAATCACGCGCCTGCGCCGTTCGTCTCTACATTCGGCGGCATTCTGCGCAGGCACAGTGGAAATGTCTGACCGCTCCCTGCTCAGACATTTCCACTGCGCCTGCGCCGAATGCCGCCGAATGCAGAGACGAACGGCGCAGGCGCGAGATTTCGGACGCCAGAAGCAGGGGGAGGATCGATTTCACTAGGAGATGGGCGTGCTGGAGCGAGGAGCTGGGCGGCAGTTTATGAAGGTAGACGGAGCCTCTAGGTGCTGAAAAGACGCCCGCATAGCACCTAGAGGCTCATTTGCATAAATATAAAAGTGCTTTTTTAAACAAAACGGCCGAACAGAAGAATATAATACTTAGCTTGTATGGTACATCAGACACTAGCGGATCGCTAGTGTCTGAAAACGAAATGTGTGCAAAGCAAGTGGTAGAAACCCTTTAAGCTTTTTTCATTCATCCCACATAAGTAGCTCAAAATGACATTTTACAGATCAGAAGACAGAGAACAATCACTTGAGCTCGGACGGCAACCCAGCAGGCTTCCCCTAGTGTTTTGTAGCAAATAATGGCAAAGGAAGAGAGAAAGGGGCTCATAGGGTAAGTCAATTAATAATGTCCTCACATAGCAGAGATGGTTCACTCAACTATTTGGGTTGCACCAAATTGGGCGCAACCACAATGAAGGCCAGATGAAGATAGTTACTGGGTGGTGCAGCCGGACTTATCCAATAACCTTAGGTGGGAGCCAGACCGCCGGTCAGGTGAACAATCGTACTCAGGAGGCGCTGGACCATAGGATTCAAGCGAATATGTGGACAACACAGGGTACAAGACCACAACTAGGTGTCAATTAAATTCTGATTTATTCTGAGAATAATTCTGAATAAATTGGAATTTATTTGACACCTGGTTGTGGTCTTGCGCCCTGTGTTGTCCACATGTTCACTTGATTCCTATGGTCCAGCGCCTCCCCAGTCCTAGTGTTTTGTAGGCAGCACTCCCTCTAGCACTGCCAATCATGAGGAACTATAAGTGTGAGTGGATAAATCATAGCTAGAGATGAATAAATTCATTGTAAATGAATCTAATATGTCTGAAAATTCCCCAAATTTTAGGGTTCCAGCAAATCTGAGTTTTTAAATGAATTACTGTAAATGACATTCACCATTTTACAGAATAGAAGACAGCACAGTAGGACTGGGAAGATGGAAAAGGAGGATCACATTACTCCAGACAAGGTCTTAGTCAACAGCCTTGCCTGTTATACCTTGCAGTCAGGGGAGCACACAGGGATTTTGTCTAGGGGGGGTCCAAAAGGCAAAAAATGTGGTACGTGTAGCACGCTGTGCCAATTCTTTTGCCCGCCCATTTTTCAAAGCCCACTTCATATTTATAAATGCGGGGGCATGCTGCGCTGATTATTTTGCCTGGCCATTTCTAAAAGCCCTGTAGGAGTGGAAAAATAAAAATTTGTTGCCCCGCTTATTATTAAAAGCCCCTCCTATATATAATAGGCCACTCCCAGCAAACACTGTACAGCTAAAATTGTATTGTTGAGGCCTTTTTCTACACATCATATGGAGAGGGGGGCCTGTCCTGGCTGCACTGCCTGCTTCACATTATACAATAAACAGCAGGCTACAGCCAGGAAGCTCCTCCGCTCTCCTCCTTCTCCAGATCCTGCTCAAAGCCTGTGGTTCCCCCCACCATCTGCCACCCGCCCATGGCCTGCTGCCCACCTTGGCCGTCCTCACCCAGCTCTGAATCCTCCTTCTGCAAATGGCAGGGGGAGGAGCCGGAGCATCTCCTTTCCTACATAGCGCCACATACCTCTTACATCTAGTGATGTCACCTTTGTTGTAGACGCTCTCTTTCCTCATCTTCTCTATTCAGACCAGACCCCCATGATGATTTTTCAGCTATCTCCCGTCTCTGCAGAGATTGACAAACGTGGGAAATGTGGGAAACGTGGGAAACAAGTCATTAGTTTCCCACATTTCCATCATCTTCACATCTTCTGAACACCCTTTCCTGCCACCCCCAATATTATACTGCAGAAACAGTCCCCCTGGAAATACTACTACCACACAGATAGTGCCCCCAATACTGTGCCCACTGTGCCCCCAATACTATACTGCAGAAACAGTACCCCTGGAAATACTACTACCACACAGTCACAGATAGTGCCCTCTTCAACAATTATTGGCACACAGTGCTCAAAAAATAACTGCGCCCAGACACTAATAGCATAAAGATAATTTCCCCAAAAAATTATTGTGCTGAGCTGATACTGTGCCAGGGTGCCCCCAAAGTAACAGTGCTCCCCAAATTCCCATCAATAGAAATAATTCTCTGCCAGAGCACACTTAGTAGTAATAATGCCCCTATAGTGCCCATACTAGTAATCATGTTCCTCATAGCCCCCCAGTAGTAGTAGTAGTAAAGCTCCCCATAAAACCCCCTAGTAGTAATTATTCTGCTTATAATTTGAAAGTACATGAAATACCCCCGCTTAGTGCCTGCAGTTCAACTACTGTCCCCATAATGTATGCCAGTATAAAATACCTCTATATACTGCCCCAGTAAATGCCCACATAGTGCTCCTGTCAACCTTCCTCATAGTGTCCCCCATAATATGCCAGTAAAAATATGCCCCTTCTTAGTGCCCCCAGCAGATGCCCCTATAGTGCTCCTCTCCCCCATAATGTGCCAGTAAAAAATGACCCTTCTTAATGCCACCAGATGCCCCAATAGTGCTCAACTCCCCCATAGTGCCCCCAAATAATGCCCCATAGTGCCAGTCTCCCCTATAGTGTCTCCCACAATGTCACTAAAAATTGCCCCCTTAGTGCCACCAGATGCCATAATGCCCCCCATAATGTGCCAAGAAAAAAAAGCCCCTTTAGAGTTCCCACTTCCCCATAGTTCCTCCAAATAATGCCCCTATAGTGCCACCAGATACCCCATAGTGCCACTCTCACCTATAGTGTCCCCCATAATGTGCCAATAAAAAAATCCCCTTTAGAGCCCTCAGATGCTCCTATAGTGCTCCTCTCCCCCATAGTGCCCCCCTCATAATGTGCCAGCAAAAAATTCCCCCATAGTGCCCCCCCCAAATGGGCAAGAAATAAATGCCCCCAGAGTGCCATCCCCCCAAAAATGGGACTGTAAGAAATGCCAGATGCCCCCATAGTGCCAGCCCCCCCCCAAAAATAAATAAAAAATAAAAACAAAACACTAATACTTACCTTCATCAGCAGTGATACAATGCAGGCCTCTTCCGGCCTGTGTCCCCTGCTGTGTGCTGCCCAGCTCAGGCAGCACGATTATAATGATGTCATTGCGCCGCCTGAGCCGGCCGCTGATAGGCCGCAGGCATTAGTGCCTGTGGCCTATCAGAAGAACAGGGAAGAGAGATGCCTCTCCCTCCCCTGGCCCACCGCAGCACAGCCATCTGTATCGCTGTCCTGGAAGCGCTCATATCCTACTGCCCCTCCACCGCCGCCAGCAACTAGAACCAGGGCCGCGCCACCTATGGTGATCGGCGGTGCGGCCCAGAGGGATAAAAAAATAATAATAATATTCACTTGTTGTTCTGGGGGGGGTCCAGACCCGCTTAACTACCCCTGTCGGTGCGCCACTGCTTGCAGTCACCCTCTGCCAATCAGGCGGGACAATGTTAACAAGTTTGATAAGAGCAATAAAAGGTCTGAACCAGTGTACCAATGTGTATTAGCTGCTCATCTTTAGACACACAATACAGCTAGTTTAAAGTCAGATGGACAGTTTTAGGGTAGATACCCCAACTAGTTAGGGTACATTTACACCAACAGATTGCCTGACCAATAGTTGGTGTGCATAACAAAAGATCTGTGTGTGTAAATGAGCATCTTCTCTTGATCATCTTTGAGATGTTTCTACACCTTTATTGGAGTACACCAGTGCTAAAGTTAGTTGATTGGACATGATTTGGAAAGACACACCCCTGAATAGGTCTCACAGCTGAAAATGTGTACCAGAGCAAAAACCAAGCTATCGGGAGAAAGGAAATGCCTGTAGGGCGCAGAGACAGGATTGTATGGATGCAGATAATCTTTTGGTGTAAATGCACACTTAGGGCTGTATCACAGAATATCTGACATATTTTTCACAGTGTGACTTGCAGGTTTCCGGGACAGCAACCTCAGAATCGCAAAAATCAACTCTGCTGGTTATGATTTAGAAGTCAATGGGAGAACCCGAGCATTAAACCAGGCACCCCCTGTTCTGAAGAGGAAGGGTGTCTGGTTCACATGAAAAGGTCAGAAATTGATGGAAACACCACTGAAAAGGTTCAGGAACAGCATGGGGAGGATGTCTGCATGCATCTAGGACTCCCAGGTCGCTGCTGGGAAGGTTGTTGTCCGAGTAGTACGCCACTTTTACAGACTGACTTTAATAAACACAAAACCAAAGATAAAATCTATTTTAGAGGAAAAATTGTTAGTAAACATTCTTTCCTGTATATTTACTTGTATATAAAGTAAAAATTCTGCCAAAAATTACAAGGAAGAGGCACTCCGATACAACCTGTATATTACATAAAGGAGGGCCTCATTCACATTGTGGTACAATTGTTATGGTATTGGGACTCCTACACTCATAAAGCTTATGCATTAAGAGAAAGGGATGCCAAAAATTATAAGGAACTGGCACTCCAATACACCCTTTATTACATATAAAGGAGGGCATCATGCATACCCTTGAAAAATTATGATTGATGGCCTTCTGGTGACCCTGAAAAACATTAGGAGGAAGGGCCTGCTGGTGACCCTCTAAAACATTAGGGGCGAGGGTCTGCTGCTGCTCTGACCATCTAAAACATTAGGGGTGAGGGTCTGCTGCTTAGCTGAACATCTAAAAAATTTGGGGTGAGGGTCTGCTGCTGATCTGACCTTCTAAAACATTAGGAGTGAGGGTCTGCTGCTGAGCTGACCATCTAAAAAATTTGGGGTGAGGGTCTGCTGCTAATCTGACCTTCTAAAACATTAGGGGTGAAGGGTCTGCTGCTTAGCTGACTCTTTAAAACATTAGGGGCAAGTGCCTGCCTGTTGAGCTGACCATCGAAAAATTGATGGTTGAGGGTCTGCTGCTGAGCTGACTCTCTAAAATATTAGGGGTGAGTGCCCGTTGCTGATCTGACCATGGAAAAAGTTATTGGCACCGGCCTGCTGCTGAGCTAAAAAAATTATGGTTGAGGGCCTGCTGCTGAGCTGACCCTCTAAAATATTAGGAGCAAGGGCAGCCTAATAAGCATGTTGATATGATGGAGGAGGAGCACGAGAATATGAAGATTCAACCATATGCTAGTGATGATCGAGCACCAAAGTATTTGGGTGTTTGGATGTTTGGCCCGAACACATTGCTATGTTAATGTGCTCGGCCGAGCACCCGAGTATAATGGAAGTCAATGGGAGACAACCAGGCACCCCCTGCTCTGAAGAGGAAAGGTGCCTGGTCCATTGGAAAAGGTCCAAAAGTGACAGAAACACCACCAAAATTTATTGAGAACAGCATGGGGACGATGTCTCAATGCATCTGGGACTCCCAGGTTGCTGCTTGGAACCATGTTGTCCGAGTTGAACACCACTTTTACAGACTGACAATAATAAGCACAAAACCGAAGATAAAATCGATTTTAGATGAAAATTTTTAGGAAACATTCTTTCCTGTATATTTACTTGTATATAAAGTCCAAGTGCTGCAAAATATTACAAGCATGAGGCACTCTGATACAATCTGTATATCACATACAGGAGGGCCTCATTCACATTGTGGTACAATTGATTAGGTATTGGGACTCCTACACTCATAAAGCCTATGCACTAAGTGAAAAGGCTTCCGAAAATTGCAAGGAATCGGCACACCAAAACACCCTTTGTTACACATAAAGGAGGGAATCATACACACACTTGAAAAATTATTAGTGATGAGAAAGCATGCTCGGCCGAATACCTGTTCGGATTGAGCATCGCTATGCTCGGAACATGGCGGTACTCGGCCGATTACCACATGTGCTCAAGCGGCATGGTCGAGTCTTCTCCCTGCACGTTTCGCGGCTGCTAAGCAGCCAATAAACGTGCAGGTAAGTACTGCCATCACTGTAATGCCAGTAGCCATGTTGACTGCTGGCATAACAGTTACAGCTATATAGCACCCGATGACGCGGGTTCGGCTCATTGCGAGTCAAGGAGAGCTGTGCTTAGGAACGGACAGATAGTGTAGGGAGATAGTGATCGCAATATATTTCAGTGAATAATTTCAAAGACCCAAAAGTCCTTTTAAGTACTATTGTGTGTGGTGGCAGCAATATAATTGTGCAAAGTTGTACTGAAATGTTTTTTTTTAATACTTTGCAAATTAGTGATTATTTTGCTATATAGAAGGTGTCTACAGTGACTCTCTATATTGCACATTTTGTGAGGCAAGGTAACAAGAAATAGCTGTTTTGGCAAAGTCTTTATTTGTTGTTATTTACAACAATAATCTGACAGGTTAGATCATGTGGTACTTTTATAGAGCAGGGTACAGGGCCGGATTAACGTAGGGGCTGATGGAGCTGCAGCTCCAGGCCCCTACCATAAAATAGGCCCATCCGTGCCAGGCAAAAAGGCCGTCGGGAGCGGCCTTTTGCCGATTTGTACACAGCGCATGATGCGCATCGCATCCGCATGGTGCAGGAGGGATAATCGCGGGCGCACTGAGTTCATATCCGGCGGGCCGCGTCATTACAGACACAGCACCAGCTGCTCTCACGTCCTGCCACTGCCACCGGATATACGTCACAGCCGGAGGCCGGACGTCAGAGCAGCTGGTGCGGTTCCTATAAATAATGCCCGCCAGATATGAACTCAGTAGTGTGCCCGCGATTATTCCTCCTGCACCACAGTTTCGATCAGCACAGGACGGCGACGGCCCACAGGCGCTGGGTCACAGGCAGCCCACACACCACACGGAGAGTCGGAGACAGCAGGCAGCAGCAGGAGCTTATGGAGGCAGGCTGCAGCAGGTATGAGATACACTCATCTAGTTGGAAGGGAGGGCATCAGGGCAATCATAGTGCTGTTATGATTTATGGACACAGCTCTCAGCAGGCTCAGAAACAGCCTGTGGACTGTGACTCTCAAGAAGCACAGCCAGATAGAAGGCTGGCTAAGCATGCTGAGAGCTGTGTCCATAAATCATAACAGCACTATGAAAATTACTGACTGGCTTAGGCTACTTTCACACTAGCGTTCATAGGTCCGTTCGTGAGCTCCGTTTGAAGGAGCTCACGAGCGGACCCGAACGCCTCTGTCCAGCCCTGATGCAGTCTGAATGGAGCGGATCCGCTCAGACTGCATCAGTCTGGCGGCGTTCAGCCTCCGCTCGCCTCCGCACGGACAGGCGGACAGCTGAACGCTGCTTGCAGCGTTCAGCTGTCCGCCTGGCCGTGCGGAGGCGAGCGGATCCGTTCAGACTTACAATGTGAGGCTACTTTCACACTAGCGTTCGATCGTATCCGTTCTGAACGGATCCGATCATAATAATGCAGACGGAGGCTCCGTTCAGTACGGATCCGTCTGCATTATTTTAGCATAAAAACAGCTAAGTGTGAAAATAGCCTCGTACGGATCCGTCCAGACTTTCAATGTAAAGTCAATGGGGGACGGATCCGCCTGAAGATTGAGCCATATTGTGGCATCTTCAAACGGATCCGTCCCCATTGACTTACATTGTAAGTCTGGACGGATCCGCACGGCCAGGCGGACACCCGAACGCTGCAAGCAGCGTTCAGCTGTCCGCCTGTCCGTGCGGAGGCGAGCGGAGCGGAGGCTGAACGCCGCTAGACTGATGCAGTCTGAGCGGATCCGCTCCATTCAGACTGCATCAGGGCTGGACGGCTGCGTTCGGGTCCGCTCGTGAGCCCCTTCAAACGGATCTCACGAGCGGACCGCCGAACGCTAGTGTGAAAGTAGCCTAAGTCAATGGGAACGGATCCGCTTGAAGATGTCACCATATGGCTCAATCTTCAAGCGGATCCGTCCCCCATTGACTTTACATTGAAAGTCTGAACGGATCCGCTCAGGCTACTTTCACACTTAGAATTTTTTCTAAGTTATTAATGCAGACGGATCCGTACTGAACAGAGCCTCCGTCTGCATTAATATGATCGGATCCGTTCAGAACGGATCCGATCGAACGCTAGTGTGAAAGTAGCCTAAGGCTACTTTCACACTAGCGTTCGGTTCAGAGCGGATCCGCTCATATAATGCAAACGGTGGCTCCGTTCAGAACGGATCCGTCTGCATTATATTGTCAAAAAAATGTCTGTGAAATTAGCCTGAACGGATCCGTCCAGACTTTTACATTGAAAGTCAATGGGGAACGGATCCGTTTGAAGATTGAGCCATATTGTCATCTTCAAACGGATCCGTCCCCATTGACTTACATTGTAAGCTGCAAGCAGCGTTCAGGTGTCCGCCTGCTGAGCGGAGGACAAACAGTGCCAGACTGATGCATTCTGAGCGGATCCGCGTTGCGTTTTGATTTCATATATTATGTATATATTTCTATAAAAAGGCCCAGCAAAATCCTCAGCACCAGGCCCATGATGCTCTTAATCCGGCCCTGGCAGGGTATTACGGATGCGGCAATACCTAATATGTCCCCAAAAAATATTTATGCAAGTTTTACACAATTATTTCATTTTTGAAACAAAAAAAATCATGTTTTAGTGTCTCCATAGTCCGAAAGCCGTAGTTTTTTCAGTTTTTGGGCAATTATCCTGGGTAGGGTATTGTTTTTGCGGAATGAGATGATGGTTTGATTGGCACTATTTTGGTGTGCGTATGACTTTTTGATTGGATTGCTTGCTATTACACTTTTTGTGATGTAATGTGACAAAAAAAATAGTTTTTTTTACACCTTTTTTTTACGGTCATGTGATATTTTTACATAGTTGGTTATTACGGACGTGGCAATACCTAATATGTGTAGTGCATTTTTTTTTATTATTAATCAGTCATAAAAGTGTTTTTTTTTTTTTTTTTTTTACCCAGACCCACTTGGTTCTTGAAGATCCAGTGGGTCTGATGTCTGTATAATACAATACAGTACACTATATAGTGTACTGTACTGTATTTTCACTTTACAAAGCCTTTAGCAGAAGTCTGATCAGCACCATGGACGTACGGAAACCCGTGAAGGCGTCAGGTTGCCATGGTAACCATCACTCACTGCCACAACAGAGCAGCGGGTTATGGGGAGGGAGAGGGCCCCCTCCCTCTGTGATCCCGTCAAGAATCGGAGGCTGAAAAGTCACAGCAGCCCCCGATGGGAGAGGAAGGGAGTTCCCTTCCTTTTCACTCTTTCCATACAGCGGTCCCTACGGACCACGGCATGGACAGGGTTAAAAGGCTGATCACAGCACAGATGTCAGCCATTTCAAGAAGAGTGTCAGCTCTGCCCCCTGCACAGCCCACCGGCAGATAATGAGGGCTGCAGGGGGGGTTAAAAATGAAAATGTATGTCATTTTGAAGTTTATGATCCCCGCAGTCACGGAGTAATCCGTGAATTGTGTAATCTGCGCTTGAACACCTTGTGTGGTTGTCAGGCCTAGATAAAGGGAAAAAATGTATAATATAGAAAACTATTTTTCTCCCATAGTCTATCCACATTTTTGCTGTCAACAGTGTAATCTGTAAATTGTGTGATCTGCGCTTCAACACCTTGTGTGGTTGTCAGGCCCAGATATAGTGAAAAATATAAAAATAAACAACATCAGAAAACAGTGTCTGCACCGCAGATTCCAATAATCTGGGCCTAAAATAGTGTCCATATTCTGTGGTGTTCTGTGACACATACAGTACGCCATCCGAAAACTGTTTCTTTAGGGAAAATTCCAGAAATCTGGGCCTACTATAGTGTCTATATTCTGTGTGTTTCTGTGACATATACTGTCCTGCATCCGAAAACTCTTTCTTTAGGGCAAATTCCAATAATCAGGGCCTAATATAGTGTCCATATTCTGTATGTTTCTATATTAGGCCCAGATTATTTAAATTTACGCTAAAGAAACAGTTTTCGGATGGCATACTGTATATGTCACAGAAAACAACACACTATGGACACTAGATTATGGCCAGATTATTGGAATTTATGATAAAGAAACACTTTCCGGATAGAGTACTGTATATGTCACGGATCTGTATTACACGCACACACTACAGAGACAGTAGATGAGGACTGGCCCCTGATTATTTAAATTTATGCTGAAGAAACAGTTTTCGGATGGAGTACTGTATATGTCACGGATGTGTATTAAACGCACACTATAGACAATAAATGTGTCTGATAATTTGAATTTACACAAAAAGACACAGTCTGCGGATGATGTACAGTATATGTCACTAATAGGTATTAAAGAAAAATATCTTGCTGCTGTCAAACACACACAGTAGTCCTTAAAAGGACTTTGGGGTCTTTGAAAAGCTTTTGGTAGTAAAAATAGCAAATTTCTCTCCCTGCACTATGTCCCTTCCTCAGCGTGGATGTCCTTGAGACTGATCTATTTAGCGCAGGTAAAAATATATTGCTTCTCTAAAACTCACACACACAGTAGTCCTTAAAAGGACTTCTGTGTCTTTAAAAAGCTTTCTGTGAATAATAACTGAGATTTTCACTCCCTACACTGCTTTTCCCTCCCTGCGCTCTGCTCTCCCTGACTATGACTGATCCGAGCTTGTGTCATCGGTTGCTATATAGCACTCGATGACGCGTTCCGGCCAGCCAATCACTGTAATGCCAGCAGCCAACATGGCTACTGGCATTACAGTGATGGCAGTACTTACCTGCACGTTTATTGGCTGCTTAGCAGCCGCAAAACATGCGGGGAGGAGACTCGAGCATGGCGCTCAAGTACTTACGGGCTGCTCCCCTAACTAAAGACACGCTACAGTGTCACGGGCTGAGCAGCTCCTCCAGAATTGCCACTAATTTTTTTGTTTTTCATTTTCTGTCTTGTTAGATTTGAGTGTGTTTGCCTTCACTTGGCACTCTAGCACTTTTTTGCACCTGGTAACCTCCCTCACATGGTCTGGTGTGGGTGTGGCTCGCGGCCTGGCTTCATCCACATTGTACAACCACAGCATTTATGCTGGGCAATTGTGGGGAGCTTGGCTGTGAGCTGAATTATATCATCCCCAGACCGTGTTCACACCATAGTTAGAGCAGCGGTTAGGACCCCTTGCCATGCTGAGAAACCGTGACGTGGTGCATGTGGGCTCCGATATCTCCATGACTGGAACATATTGGCAAAAGTCTCAGCTTTTAATACCTTTACTTATGTCTTGCCAGCATAGTCAGTGTTATATCTGTTTGGTGCATTCTCTCTGTGTGTTCTCCATGATTGCTACATTCTGTGTAGTCTGCTCTTGTGGTGCATGTGGACCGCGTCGATATCCTCCATTGTATGCATATTTTGCTGGGGTTAGTCGATTCCCGCGGTCCACATGCGGTCGGGCTGCTCCCCTAACTAAAGACACGCTACAGTGTCATGGGCTGAGCAGCTCCTCCAGAATTGCCACTAACTTTTTTGTTTTTCATTTTCTGACTTGTTAGATTTGAGTGTGTGTTTGCCCTCACTTGGCACTCTAGCACTTTTTTGCACCTGGTAACCTCCCTCACATGGTCTGGTGTGGGTGTGGCTCGCGGCCTGGCTTCATCCACATTGTACAACCACAGCATTTATGCTGGGCAATTGTGGGGAGCTTGGCTGTGAGCTGAATTATATCATCCCCAGACCGTGTTCACACCATAGTCAGAGCAGTGGTTAGGACCCCTTGCCATGCTGAGAAACCGTGACGTGGTGCATGTGGGCTCCGATATCTCCATGACTGGAACATATTGGCGAAAGTCTCAGCTTTTAATACCTTTACTTATGTCTTGCCAGCATAGTCAGTGTTATATCTGTTTGGTGCATTCTCTCTGTGTGTTCTACATACGGTATTAGGCCGAGAACTGCCATGTGCCGAGCATAGTGATGCTCAAGCCGAACCGGTATTCGGCTGAGCATGCTCACTCATCACTACCATACAGGGTGGATAAAAATCAATGATTTTTTTAAATCAAAATAATCAGATTTTTTTTTATTTAAATCAGATTTTTTTTATTTAAATCAGATTTTTTTTATTTAAATCAGATTTTTTTTATATAAAATGTAGAATAAGGCTATATATGTTATTCCTTTAATCCATTCACAATGTCATGTTCTTCCAGAGGTTTTTGTAAGATTATTGGGCAGTTTTTTCTGCCTACAAGATATTATCACTGATGCTTGGTTTACATTTGCAGTTCTCAAAACTGAATTTGACTCAGCAGAGATCACATGCCTCTTCTTCACAGCAAAAATGTTGAGAAAAAGACCTTAATGTTGAGAAAAAGACCTTAATCCTAACTTCTACAAACCTATGAATACAGAATCAACCTAATCAAACTAATATAAAAAGTTGTTATTCTAAAAATCTTCATCTACTTCCATATTATAAGTTATACCAGCAAGAGATTGTCTTTATGTAGAAAACTATGATTTAAATCAAGCCTTACTGACTAGTGATTTAAATCGTGATTTAATTCAGTTTGATTTAAATCAAATCCACCCTGATACCATATACCCTTTTTTGTGGTGAAAGAAGTGCATGGAAATACAGTGTATTCAATACACCAGAAAAGCAACATTTATGTTAAGCCACTTTCCTCTGGGGGAGTTTAGAAGTCAGGGGCAATCCAGGCCTTGTTCTTGTTCAACCGGTCAGCATTTTCAGTTGACAGGTGGATGCGCATATCAGTTATTATGCCCCCAGCAGCACTAAATACCAGCTCTGCCAAAACGCTAGCGGCAGGGCAGGCCAGAATCTCAAACGCCAGTTTGTGCCACGTGTCCAGCTTGGACATCCAATAATTGTAAGGCACAGAGAGATCATTGAGGATGCAGATACTGTCTGCTACGTACTCCTCCACCATTTTCCAAAATTATTCCCTCCTTGTGACACTAGGCAGTGCATCAGGTTGAGGGTGCTGGCAGGGTGCCATGAATCTGTCCCAGGCCTTGGAGAGTGTTGCCCTGCCTCTGTTGGAACTGCTGTCTGTTACCCTCCCCTCTTTGGTTGCCCAAGGAACTACGTACTCTGCCGCCAGCGTTGTCAGCTGGAAATTTTAGGAGCAATTTTTCCACAAGGACCTTCTGGTATTGCAACATTTTGCTAGTCCTCTCTACCACAGGAATGAGAGATAAGTAGTTCACTTTGTAGCGGTGGGCTAGAAAGGTGAACAACCAGTAATCGGTGTTGTCCATAATGCGTACAACACGAGGGTCACGGGAAAGGCAGCATAACATGAAGTCAGCCATGTGCGCCAGAGTCCTAACAGACAAGATTTTGCTGTCATCATCAGAAGGATGACTCTCAATCTCCTCATAGTCGTCCTCCTCTTCTGTCCACCCACGCTAAACAGATGGAATAAACCTGCTATGGGTACCAGCCTCTGTAGCGGAGGCAACCGTCTCCTGCTCCTCTTTCTCCTCCTCATCCTCATCCAATTCACGCTGAGAAGACAAACAAAGGGTGGTCAGGCTATTACCCTGTGTACTGTCTTCCCCCATTTTCACCTCTTCCACATGCAAAGCATCCGTCTTCATTTTGAGCAGCGAGCTACACGGTAGCAGTAACATCGCACTACATTTGGTGATCTTGAAATTGCTAGTGCTGCTGCAGCACTGCAGGAGCAGCGGCAGTTTTCAGAAATGGGCACACACGTGGCGCACCTTCATCAGTAGCTCAGGCAAATTGGGGTAGGTTTTGAGAAACCACTGAAACACTAAGTTTAACAAGTGGTCTAGGCATGGAATGTGTGTGAGCTTGCCGAGCTCCAAAGCCGCCACCAACTTGTAGCCATTGTCAGACACAACCATGCCTGGAGGAAAAGGGGGGGTTGCAGCCACTAATATAGGTGGTGGTGGAAATCCTGATGGATTTGGGGCCCGCAATCCTTGGCGTCAGTAGCACCTGTGCCATCGCTCCTGCCCTCCACAATGTTCACCCAATCTGCAGTCAGGGAAATGTAGCGTCCCTGGCCAAAAGCACTTGTCCATGTGTCAGTCGTTAAGTGGACCTTCCCAATAACTGCATTGGTCAGGGCACGGGTGATGTTACGGAACAAATGCTGGTGTAAGGCGGGCTACGGCACACCGGGAAAAATAGTGGCGTCTGAGGACCGAGTAACGAGGGACCGCCGCCGCCATCAGGCTGCGGAAAGCCTCAGTGTCCACAAGCCTAAATGGCAACATTTTGAGGGCCAGCAATTTGAAAAGATGAGCATTTAGTGCTATGGCCTGTGGGTGGGTGGTTGGGTATTTGTGCTTTTGTTCAAAGGCCTGGGGTATGGACATCTGTATGCTGCGCTGGGACACAGAAGTGGATGTGCTAGCTAATGGTGCTTGCAAAGGTCCATGGGCAGGGAGGGAGGCATCCGGGCCTGCGTCTTGTACAGGAGATTGGCCAGCACTAGGGTTGAGCGAACCCGAACTGTAAAATTTGGGTTCGTACCGAACTTTAGGATTATTTGACCTTAGACCCGAACCCGAACATTTCAGTAAAAGTTTAGGTTTCAGTTCGGTGTTTGGAGATTTAATGGCGCTTTTTGAAAGGCTGCAGGGCAGCCAATCAACAAGCATTTAACTCATGTGCCCTTAGAAGCCATCACAGTCATGCCTACTAATGGAATGGCTGTGATTGGCCAGTGCAGCATGTGACCCCGTCTCTATATAAGCTTGAGACACGTAGCGTCGCACGTCACTCAGCTCTTACTAGTGTAGGGATAGGATGCTGCGGCTGTGAGGGAGAGAATAGGAAAGAATCTATCTGATATCAGAACTTGTTTTTAACTCTGCGATCTACAGCGATTTTTTTGGTGGGTGCAAGCAACATTTTTGTACCCTGCCCTGAGCCCAGTGACACACAAAATTAAGTTTTATCTGTCTGTTAGTTAGGTGGGCGTCGGCGGCCATTTTGTGCAAGTTCAGTGCACCAGCATTGCATATGGGCCAGGGACAATAATTTAATCCTGTTCTTTTAGTTCAGTGGGCAACATATACCCATTTTTTAAGTGCACCTGCACTGCATATGTGCCAGGGGAAGGGAAAATAATATAGGTAATCCGTCTGTGAGTTCAGGGACCCAGGGGGTGACATAATCAAAAAAAAAATCTGTAAAGTACCCCTGTGCTCCATATGTGAGTGTAATCAATTCAGTAAATCCATCTGTTAGATTCTGATTTATTTATTTTTTCTAAAAAGTACATTTGTGCTCTGCACTGCATTTGTGATAGTAAAAATAAAATCAGTTAAATCCATATGTTTAATTTTGGGTGAAAAAATTCATATTTTTTTCCCATAAAGTACCTTTGCGGCCTGCATTACAAATCCGATAGTGAAATAAAATCAGTAAATCCATCTGTTTCACTGTGGGTGAAAAAAATTTATATATTTTTTCTCTTAAAGTACCTTTGCAGCCTTTGCTGCATTTCTGACAGTCCAATACAGCCATGAAATACTGCTGTTAGATTGTAGTTTGAAAAAAAACACCCATTTTGTGCTAGATACTACATTTGCGGCCTTTGCTGCATTTTTGACATTCAAATACAGCCGTTAAATACTTCTGTTATATTGTTGTTTGAAAAAAAACACCCATTTTATGCTAGATAGTACATTTGCGGCCTTTGCTATATTTCTGACAGTCCAATACAACCGTTAAATACTGCTGTTATATTGTGGTTTGAAAAAAAAACTAATTGTTTTGTGCTAGATACTACATTTGCGGCTTTTGCTGCATTTCTTATAGTCCAATACAACCGGTAAATACTGCTGTTATATTGTGGTTTGGAAAAAAATAAACTTTTTGTGCTGGATACTGCATTTGCGGCTTTTGCTGCATTTCTGACAGTCCAATGGAACCGTTAAATACTGCTGTTATATTTTTGTTTGAAAAAAACACCCTTTTTGTGCTAAATACTACATATGCGGCCTTTGCTGTATTTCTGACAGTCCAAAACAGCTGTTAAATCCTGCATTTCTAGCAGTCCAATACAACCGTTAAATACTGCTGTTATATTTTTGCTTGAAAAAAACACCCAATTTTTGATAGATACTACATTTGCGGCCTTTGCTGCATTTCTGACAGTCCAAAACAGCCGTTAACCCCTTAAGGACTCAGCCCTATTTCACCTTAAGGACTTGGCCATTTTTTGCAAATCTGACCAGTGTCACTTTTAGTGCTGATAACTTTAAAACGCTTTGACTTAACCAGGCCGTTCTGATAAAAAAAATTGTCACATATTGTACTTCATGACAGTGATAAAATTGGGTCAAAAAAGTTAATTTTTTTGCATAAAAAAATACCAAATTTACCCAAAATTTAAAAAAATTTGCAAATTTCATAGTTTCAGTTTCTATATTTCTGTAATACATAGTAATACCCCCAAAAATTGTGATGACTTTACATTCCCCATTTGCCTACTTCATGTTTTGGGAATGCCATTTTATTTTTGAGGGATGTTACATAGCTTAGAAGTTTAGAAGAAAATTTTGAAATTATGGACCAGTCCAGGTCTGAAGTCACTTTGTGAGGCTCACGTAATAGAAACCACCCAAAAATGACCCCATTTTAGAAACTACACCCCTCAAGGTATTCAAAACTGATTTTACAAACTTTGTTAACCCTTTAGGTCTTCCACAAGACTTCATGGCAAATGGACATAACATTTAGGAATTTCGATTTTTTGGATAATATATGGATATTGGAAAAAATATATATATTTTTTCCAATATAATCCATTTTTTTCAGGAACAAAGCAAGGGTTAACTGCCAAACAAAGCTCAATATGGGTTGCCCTGATTCTGTAGTTTGCAAAAACACCCCATATGTTGTCCTAAACTTCTGTTTGGCTAAACAGGAGGACATAGAAGGAGGGGAACGCCATATGGGTTTTGGAAGGCAGATTTTGCAGGACTGGTTTTGTTTATACTATGTCCCATTTCAAGCCCCCCGTTGCACCCCTAGAATAGAAATTCCAATAAAGTGACTTCATCTAAGAAAGTACACTCCTCAAGGTATTCAAAACTGGGTTTACAAACGTTAACCCTTTAGGTGTTCCACAAGAGTTAATGGCAAATGGAGAAACTATTTTGGAATTTCTATTTTTTTGAAAATTTTCCATTTTATCCCTTACTTTATTACTGGAAAAAATGGGTTAACAGCCAAACAAAACTCAACATGAGTTGCCCTGATTCTGTAGTTTGCAAAAATACCCCATATGTGGTCCTAAACTACTATTTGGCTAAACGGCAGGACATAGAAGAAGAAGAACACCATGTGGTTTTTGGAAGGCAGATTTTGCTGGACTGGTTTATTTACACCATGTACCCTTTCAAGCCCCCCTGATGCACCCCTAGAGTAGAAACTTTTTTGAGGCAAGGTAACAAAAAATTTAAATTCTAAAATAGTTTCTACATTCGCTATTTAGTTTTGTGGAACACCTAAAGGGTTAACAAAGTTTGTAAAGTAACTTTTGAATACCTTGAGGGGTGTAGTTTCTTAGATGGGGTAACTTTTTTGGAGTTTCTAGTCTAGGCTACATCAGGGGGGCTTCTAATGGGTCATGGTGTAAATAAATCAGTCCGTCAAAATCTGCCTTCCAGAAACCATACGCTGTTCATCCGAGGGGTTTGGTCAAATGTTATTTTTATAGGGCAGATTCTTAAGGATGCGGCAATACCTAATATGTCTACATTTTAAAATTTATTTAGATTTTACACTATATTATCATTTTAGGAACAAAAAAATATATATTTTAGTATCTCCATAGCCTGGAATACAGTTTTTTTTTTTCTGTTGGGTTCATTTTTTGCGGGATAAGATGGCGGTTTAATTGGCACTAATTGGGGGTGCATATGACATTTTGATCGCTCACTATTACACTTTTTGTGATGTTAGGTGACAAAAAATAGCTTTTTTAATTTTTTTAACGCTGTTTATCCGGGGGGGGGGGGGGGGTTGGTTTAAATGTTATTTTTATACGGCAGATTCTTACAAACGCGGAGATACCTAATATGTCTATGGTATGGTATGTATGGCGGTTTGATTGGCACTATTTGGGGGTGCATATGACTTTTTAATGGCTTGTTATTACACTTTTTGGGATTCAACGTGACAATATTACATAGTTTTTATTAGATTTTTTTTACGGCGTTTATCGAGGGGATCGTTTATGGGGTATTTTTATAGAGAAGATTTTTACAAACGCGGCAATGCCCAATATGTATGGCTCTCAGACTTTGAAGACAATAAATCAGATAAATCAGATAAAGTTTTTTAATTTTTTTTCCCCAAACTAACTTTAACCTTCTATTCCTGCCTAATCATGCCTCTCCCTCACTGACCCTAACCTACCTGGACGGTGATGGGTGCAGGAGGGTGATGGGTGCCGACGGGGGGGGGGGTTCGCAGGAGCTGGTGCTGGACGGTGCTGGACAGTGCTGGACGGTGCAGGTACAGCAGCAGGAAGAGAAGGGGAGAGAGGAGCGCTGGGAGTTTGAATCTCCCGCCTCTCTCCAGCACCAATCAGCACCAAGGACAGCACCAATCAGCACCACGGCCAGCACCGCCGCCCCCAAATGCTCGGACTGTTATTGGTGGTGTGTAATCACACCACCGATCACCGTCCTTTTCTGGTTTATCGGGTCACCGGAGAACCGAATGGACCAGAAACGCAGCAAACCGCAGGTCTGAATTGACCTGTGGTTTGCTGCGATTGCCGATCCGGGGGGTCACATGAGGCCCCCGGCGTTGTGACAGGATGCCTGCTGAATGATTTCAGCGGACTTCCTATTCTGATTAACCCCTGCTGCGCCGCAATGTAGTTTTAAACCCATGACGTACCGGTACGTTTGGAAAAAAATATAATTTTGTGCTAGATACTACATTTGCGGCCTTTGATGCATTTCTGAATAGTCCAATACAACCGTTAAATACTGCTATTATATTTTTGTTTGAAAAAAACACCCTTTTTGTTCTAGATACTACATTTGCAGCCTTTGCTGCATTTCTGACAGTACAATACAACCGTTAAATACTGCTGTTATATTTTTGTTTGAAAAAATCACCCATTTTGTTGTAGATATTACATTTGCAGCCTTTGCTTTATTTCTGACATTCCAATACAACCGTTACATACTGCTGTTATATTTTTGTTTGAACAAAACACTCATTTTGTGTAGTGTTGAGCGCGAATATTCGAATTGCGAATTTTTTTCTCGAATATCGCAATTTCGAGATTTCGCGAATATTTAGAATATCGTTCTATATATTCGCGAATTCGAATATTCTTTTTTTTTTTTATTATTATATTTTTTTCTTTCCCACTTCTCTAAAGTTGTTCTTACCTGTCCTTTGGATTCCTGGCTTCCTGGCTGCTCCAGTCAGTGGCGTTTTCAACTTACTGCTATATTCCATATTAGCTAAATTACAATCTAATCTATATGTGTATTTTACGAAATTTCGCAAATTGCGATGCGAGTAATATAATACGAAATAATCGCATGAAGATTTCAACTTAGCACTGCTATATTCCATATTCTAGCCTAATATGGAATATAGCTGTGCTAAGTTAGCACTGCTCTATTCCACACTAGGCTAGAATATGGAATATAGCAGTGCTAAGTTGAAATCTTCATGCGATTATTTCGTATTATATTACTCGCATCGCAATTTCGACTTTTGCAAATGTTCTTAATATTGCTCTAACTTCGTCTCTTAGAATATTACGAATATTCTAAAAGACGAAGTTAGAGCAATATTACGAAATTTCGTAAAATACACATATAGATTGTAATTTAGCTAATATAGTGCTATAATCCCTTTTTTTTCCTCTAATTTTTTTTTGCCTCTTCTGAACTTAAGTTTTGTAAAATATGTACACTATTAAAAAATATTACTATAGCAGTATATAAGCTTAAATACAATCTATGTGTATTTTACGAAATTTCGTAATATTGCTCTAACTTCGTCTTTTAGAAATTTCGTAATATTGCTCTAACTTCGTCTTTTAGAATATTCGTAATATTCTAAGAGACGAAGTTAGAGCAATATTAAGAACATTTGCAAAAGTCGAAATTGCGATGCGAGTAATATAATACGAAATAATCGCATGAAGATTTCAACTTAGCACTGCTATATTCCATATTCTAGCCTAGTATGGAATATAGCAGTGCTAACTTAGCACAGCTATATTCCCTATTAGGCTAGAATATGGAATATAGCAGTGCTAAGTTGAAATCTTCATGCGATTATTTCGTATTATATTACTCGCATCGCAATTTCAGCTTTTGAAAATGTTCTTAATATTGCTCTAACTTCGTCTCTTAGAATATTACGAATATTCTAAAAGACGAAGTTAGAGCAATATTACGAAATTTCGTAAAATACACATAGATTGTATTTAAGCTAATATACTGCTATAGTAATATTTTTTAATAGTGTACATATTTTACAAAACTTAAGTTCAGAAGAGGCAAAAAAAATTAGAGGAAAAAAAAGGGATTATAGCACTATATTAGCTAAATTACAATCTATATGTGTATTTTACGAAATTTCGTAATATTGCTCTAACTTCGTCTTTTAGAATATTCGTAATATTCTAAGAGACGAAGTTAGAGCAAATCACGAAATTTCGTAAAATACACATTTTAGCCTAGCCATAGTCAATTAGCATAGGAATGTTGCCTTATACTATCAAGATAAATAATCGCAATACGCGAAAAAAAATTTCGGATATTATTCGCGATAATTGGAATAATTACGAATATTCGATTTCGACGAATATAACACGAATATTCATTAGAATATTCGCGAAATATCGCGAAATCGAATATGGCACCTCCCGCTCATCACTAATTTTGTGCTAGATAATACATTTGCGGCCTTTGCTGAATTTCTGACAGTCCAATACAACCGTTAAATACTGCTGTTATATTGTGGTTTGAAAAAAACACACTTTTTGTGCTAGATACTACATTTGCAGCCTTTGCTGCATTTCTGACAGTCCAATACAACCGTTAAATACTGCTGTTATATTGTGGTTTGAAAAAAACACGCTTTTTGTGCTAGATACTACATTTGCAGCCTTTGCTTTATTTCTGACATTCCAATACAACCGTTACATACTGCTGTTATATTTTTGTTTGAACAAAACACTCATTTTGTGCTAGATACTACATTTGCGGCCTTTGCTCCATTTCTGACAGTCCAATACAACTAGTCAATACTGCTGTCACATTGTTGGTTGACAAATTAACTTTTTTTGTGACCGTGAATTAATTGTATAACCTTGTGTGACCTCAAGAAATGTATTCTCTTTATGTCACCGGCACAGCGTTACTGTCAGTGAACTTAATTGTTGACTATTAGTGGTTACATTGTCGCCTAAAAAAAAACATCTGTTAGTTTGGTGGGTGAACGCAAAGAATGAGGAGAGCGTCAAATAAGGGACGTAGCTCTGGTCGTGGTGCTGCTGGTGTTGGTGGAGCTCCTGTTGCAGGGAGAGGACGTGGTTGATCTGTGCCAGCTACACACACAAGTGAAACACCTTCCTCAGGTGAAAATAGGCGACAGAACCTTCAGCGTTATTTGGTTGGGCCAAATGCGGCTCTACGAATGGTGAGGCCAGAACAAATCCTGGCGATAGTAGATTAAATGGCTGACAGTGCCTCCAGTTCCTTCACATTGTCTCCCACCCAGTCCCCTGCTGAAAGATCAGAGTTGGCACCTACAGCCCATGGCCATCTGTCTTTCAACTCACCCCCTTGCAAAACAGGCAAGCAGTCTGAGCCCCAAGTCATGCAGCAGTCTCTTATGCTTTTTGATGACTCTGCTGTTAGAGTTTCCGTGGGCCATCCACATAGCCCTGCCCCAGAAGTGGAAGTGATTGAGTGCACTGATGCCCAACCACTTATGTTTCAGGATGAGGACAAGGGAAGACCACCGCAGCACGTCTCTGATAATGATGAAACATAGGTGCCAACTGCTGAGGCTTTCTGCAGTCTGCAAACTGATAAGGAGGGCAGTGGTAAATATTGGGTGGAAGATGATGTGGAGGATGATGAGGCACTAGACTCTACATGGAATGAAGGTCATGTGAGTGAAGTGTGCAGTTTGGAGGAAGAGGCGGTGGTTGCACAGAGGCACCAGCACAGCAAAAGAGGGAGCAGAGTGCAAAATTGTCTGTTACATTCTCGGATGACATTTTACCATTATTACCGTTTACAAACCCCTGCTCTACATCTGTTCAATTGCTGGGTGACAAGAACCCAGTTTTGCAGTGAATAAACCCCTGCTCTGCATAGTTGACAGGGACCAAAATTTTTCAAAATCGTCTGTTCCATTGGTGGGTGACATTAACCTATTTTTGCAGTTGAAAAACCTCTGCTCTACATAGGTGACAGGGACTTACATTTCTAAAATTCATCTTTAATTGACACACCCCCTCCTTTCAATACAATTCTTCCGCTTTAATAACTTGTCCCACATTTCCGCCCGATCACATTTCAGCCATTGACCTCCCTTGGATGTGGTATCCCTTTCTCACACTCCCTCTCCAGCATTGAACCCTGATTCCCCGTTACCCATGATCACCATGGTAGGCGCATAGAAGAACACCAAAAGTTGATAGAGAACACATTGGATCGTGGACGTCATGGGGACGTGCGATATAGTGTAGCTGAACACATGATTCCTCTCTGCTTCTTTCTTGTAGGCCAATGAGAAGGAAGCAATGTCAAGTTCACAACAATACTTAGTACACCAATCTGTAGTCACACCCGCTAAAATGTAAAGTTGCACGTAGTGCGAAAAAATATTCTAATCACTGCCGATTAGCGCAATTGCGAATATATTGGAGCACTTGACTCTATCTGCATATAAAGCTATTCTAATTTTCACACGCAGTGTTCAGCCTATTACCACGATGTGCCGACCATTGCGATTCTCAAGTAAAAAGGTGTTCGGCCGAGCATGCTTGCCCAACACCACTGTTTTTCAATTAAAGCATAGCATTTCAGTGCAGTGCGTTTCTAACAGACTTGTTTGTTACTACCGGCTATAAGGCATTTACCGATAGCCATACAGGATATATACAGTATCTAGGCAATTGGGACCCTTTTGATTAAGAATGAATTTATGTGGACAGATTTAAATCTGACAGTCAATTTGGCAAAATCCGATCTAATACGAATATAGGGGAAATTGCACATCTTAAATTGAATCTGCATCTTCAGGGTACGGTACAAAATGTACTAATAATTATAAAATACAATTCTGAAAGTGTCATCTGAGTCCCTGAAAAATTTGTCAAAGGTGAGAGATATTATAAAATAATTATGAAAGGTACACCCTTCAGTTCATTCCTCTGCTACACCAGTTTTCATTTCCAGTCTGTGTTTACTTGGCTGCAGTGGTGACACAGTCAGAAGCTGATCACTCAGAAGTCTTTTGTCATATATAACACAGAAATTATTGGCTGCCGTGGTCATATTTTGCTATAGTCACCACTGCAGTCAAGTGCATACAGACTGGTAGCGATGACCAGAGTGGCAGCGCTTGAACAATAGGGAACTTTAAAGAGGACCTGTTACCGCTCTTGACTAGGGATGAGCGAACTCGAACTGTATAGTTCGGGTTCGTACCGAATTTTGGGGTGTCCGTGACACGGACCCGAACCCGGACATTTTCGTAAAAGTCCGGGTTCGGGTTCGGTGTTCGTCGCTTTCTTGGCGCTTTTGTGACGCTTTCTTGGCGCTTTTTGAAAGGCTGCAAAGCAGCCAATCAACAAGCGTCATACTACTTGCCCCAAGAGGCCATCACAGCCATGCCTACTATTGGCATGGCTGTGATTGGCCAGAGCACCATGTGACCCAGCCTCTATTTAAGCTGGAGTCACATAGCGCCGCCCGTCACTCTGCTCTGATTAGCGTAGGGAGAGGTTGCGGCTGCGACAGTAGGGCGAGATTAGGCAGATTAACTCCTCCAAAGGACTTGATTAACTGATCGATCTGCAGCTGTGGATCATTGAGCTGCTGATCCTCAATTGCTCACTGTTTTTAGGCTGCACAGACCGTTTGTCAGTCTCATTTTTCTGGGGTGATCGGCGGCCATTTTGTGTCTTGTGGTGCGCCAGCACAAGCTGCGACCAAGTGCATTTAACCCTCAATGGTGTGGTTGTTTTTTGGCTAAAGCCTACATCAGGGTGAAGCTGTCACACCAAGTGCATTTAACCAGCAATAGTCTGTTCATTTTTTGGCCATATACAAAATCAGGGGCAAGCTGCGCCTGTCACCAAGTGCATTTAACCCTCAATGGTGTGGTTGTTTTTTGGCTAAAGCCTACATCAGGGTGAAGCTGTCACACCAAGTGCATTTAACCAGCAATAGTCTGTTCATTTTTTGGCCATATACAAAATCAGGGGCAAGCTGCGCCTGTCACCAAGTGCATTTAACCCTCAATGGTGTGGTTGTTTTTTGGCTAAAGCCTACATCAGGGTGAAGCTGTCACACCAAGTGCATTTAACCAGCAATAGTCTGTTCATTTTTTGGCCATATACAAAATCAGGGGCAAGCTGCGCCTGTCACCAAGTGCATTTAACCCTCAATGGTGTGGTTGTTTTTTGGCTAAAGCCTACATCAGGGTGAAGCTGTCACACCAAGTGCATTTAACCAGCAATAGTCTGTTCATTTTTTGGCCATATCCCAGTCTAATTCTGTCACTAAATCCATACCGGTCACCCAGCGCCTAAATACTAGGCCTCAAATTTATATCCAGCTAAATCTGTCCCTAGTGCTGTAGCTGGGCGAGTTATTTAGTGTCCGTTCAAGCACATTTCTTGTTCTGGGTTGAAATACAATTCTCAATTTAGCAATTTCATAATTTAGTGGTTCCTGCTATATCAGAGCTCTTTGAAATCTATCCCAAAAAGGGTATATAATATTGAAGGTGCACATAGGGTCATTCAGAGTAACTTCACACACACCCGCTACTGTGTATTTCCAAGTCTAATTCTGTCACTAAATCCATACCGGTGACCCAGCGCCTAAATACTAGGCCTCAAATTTAATTCCCTCTAAATCTCTCGTTACCCACCGCTGTACTGTTGTTGCTGGGCAAGATATTTAGTGTCCGTCAAAGCACATTTTTTGTTCTGGGTTGAAGTACAATTCCCAATTTAGCAATTTCATAATTTAGTGGTTTCTGCTATATCAGAGCTATTTGAAATCTATCCCAAAAAGGGTATATAATATTGAAGGTGCACATAGGGTCATTCAGAATAACTTCACACACACCCGCTACTGTGTATTTCCAAGTCTAATTCTGTCACTAAACCCATACCTGTCACCCAGCGCCTAAATACTAGGCCTCAAATTTAAATCCCTCTAAATCTCTCGTTACCGTTGTCCTGTTGTAGCTGGGAAAGTTATTTAGTGCCCGTCAAAGCACATTTTTTGTTCTGGGTTGAAGTACAATTCCCAATTTAGCAATTTCATAATTTAGTGGTTCCTGCTATATCAGAGCTATTTGAAATCTATCCCAAAAAGGGTATATAATATTGAAGGTGCACATAGGGTCATTCAGAATAACTTCACACACACCCGCTACTGTGTATTTCCAAGTCTAATTCTGTCACTAAATCCATACCGGTGACCCAGCGCCTAAATACTAGGCCTCAAATTTAATTCCCTCTAAATCTCTCGTTACCCACCGCTGTACTGTTGTTGCTGGGCAAGATATTTAGTGTCCGTCAAAGCACATTTTTTGTTCTGGGTTGAAGTACAATTCCCAATTTAGCAATTTCATAATTTAGTGGTTTCTGCTATATCAGAGCTATTTGAAATCTATCCCTAAAAGGGTATATAATATTGAAGGTGCACATAGGGTCATTCAGAATAACTTCACACACACCCGCTACTGTGTATTTCCAAGTCTAATTCTGTCACTAAATCCATACCGGTGACCCAGCGCCTAAATACTAGGCCTCAAATTTAATTCCCTCTAAATCTCTCGTTACCCACCGGTGTACTGTTGTTGCTGGGCAAGATATTTAGTGTCCGTCAAAGCACATTTTTTGTTCTGGGTTGAAGTACAATTCCCAATTTAGCAATTTCATAATTTAGTGGTTTCTGCTATATCAGAGCTATTTGAAATCTATCCCTAAAAGGGTATATAATATTGAAGGTGCACATAGGGTCATTCAGAATAACTTCACACACACGCTTCTGTGCATTTCCAAGTCTAATTCTGTCACTAAATCCATACCGGTGACCCAGCGCCTAAATACTAGGCCTCAAATTTAAATCCCTCTAAATCTCTCGTTACCCACCACTGTACTGTTGTTGCTGGGCAAGATATTTAGTGTCCGTCAAAGCACATTTTTTGTTCTGGGTTGAAGTACAATTCCCAATTTAGCAATTTCATAATTTAGTGGTTTCTGCTATATCAGAGCTATTTGAAATCTATCCCTAAAAGGGTATATAATATTGAAGGTGCACATAGGGTCATTCAGAATAACTTCACACACACGCTTCTGTGCATTTCCAAGTCTAATTCTGTCACTAAATCCATACCGGTGACCCAGCGCCTAAATACTAGGCCTCAAATTTAAATCCCTCTAAATCTCTCGTTACCCACCGCTGTACTGTTGTTGCTGGGCAAGATATTTAGTGTCCGTCAAAGCACATTTTTTGTTCTGGGTTGAAGTACAATTCCCAATTTAGCAATTTCATAATTTAGTGGTTTCTGCTATATCAGAGCTATTTGAAATCTATCCCTAAAAGGGTATATAATATTGAAGGTGCACATAGGGTCATTCAGAATAACTTCACACACACGCTTCTGTGCATTTCCAAGTCTAATTCTGTCACTAAATCCATACCGGTGACCCAGCGCCTAAATACTAGGCCTCAAATTTAAATCCCTCTAAATCTCTCGTTACCCACCGCTGTACTGTTGTTGCTGGGCAAGATATTTAGTGTCCGTCAAAGCACATTTTTTGTTCTGGGTTGAAGTACAATTCCCAATTTAGCAATTTCATAATTTAGTGGTTTCTGCTATATCAGAGCTATTTGAAATCTATCCCTAAAAGGGTATATAATATTGAAGGTGCACATAGGGTCATTCAGAATAACTTCACACACACCCGCTACTGTATATTTCCAAGTCTAATTCTGTCACTAAATCCATACCGGTGACCCAGCGCCTAAATACTAGGCCTCAAATTTAATTCCCTCTAAATCTCTCGTTACCCACCGGTGTACTGTTGTTGCTGGGCAAGATATTTAGTGTCCGTCAAAGCACATTTTTTGTTCTGGGTTGAAGTACAATTCCCAATTTAGCAATTTCATAATTTAGTGGTTTCTGCTATATCAGAGCTATTTGAAATCTATCCCTAAAAGGGTATATAATATTGAAGGTGCACATAGGGTCATTCAGAATAACTTCACACACACGCTTCTGTGCATTTCCAAGTCTAATTCTGTCACTAAATCCATACCGGTGACCCAGCGCCTAAATACTAGGCCTCAAATTTAAATCCCTCTAAATCTCTCGTTACCCACCGGTGTACTGTTGTTGCTGGGCAAGATATTTAGTGTCCGTCAAAGCACATTTTTTGTTCTGGGTTGAAGTACAATTCCCAATTTAGCAATTTCATAATTTAGTGGTTTCTGCTATATCAGAGCTATTTGAAATCTATCCCTAAAAGGGTATATAATATTGAAGGTGCACATAGGGTCATTCAGAATAACTTCACACACACGCTTCTGTGCATTTCCAAGTCTAATTCTGTCACTAAATCCATACCGGTGACCCAGCGCCTAAATACTAGGCCTCAAATTTAATTCCCTCTAAATCTCTCGTTACCCACCGCTGTACTGTTGTTGCTGGGCAAGATATTTAGTGTCCGTCAAAGCACATTTTTTGTTCTGGGTTGAAGTACAATTCCCAATTTAGCAATTTCATAATTTAGTGGTTTCTGCTATATCAGAGCTATTTGAAATCTATCCCTAAAAGGGTATATAATATTGAAGGTGCACATAGGGTCATTCAGAATAACTTCACACACACCCGCTACTGTGTATTTCCAAGTCTAATTCTGTCACTAAATCCATACCGGTGACCCAGCGCCTAAATACTAGGCCTCAAATTTAATTCCCTCTAAATCTCTCGTTACCCACCGCTGTACTGTTGTTGCTGGGCAAGATATTTAGTGTCCGTCAAAGCACATTTTTTGTTCTGGGTTGAAGTACAATTCCCAATTTAGCAATTTCATAATTTAGTGGTTTCTGCTATATCAGAGCTATTTGAAATCTATCCCTAAAAGGGTATATAATATTGAAGGTGCACATAGGGTCATTCAGAATAACTTCACACACACGCTTCTGTGCATTTCCAAGTCTAATTCTGTCACTAAATCCATACCGGTGACCCAGCGCCTAAATACTAGGCCTCAAATTTAAATCCCTCTAAATCTCTCGTTACCCACCGGTGTACTGTTGTTGCTGGGCAAGATATTTAGTGTCCGTCAAAGCACATTTTTTGTTCTGGGTTGAAGTACAATTCCCAATTTAGCAATTTCATAATTTAGTGGTTTCTGCTATATCAGAGCTATTTGAAATCTATCCCTAAAAGGGTATATAATATTGAAGGTGCACATAGGGTCATTCAGAATAACTTCACACACACGCTTCTGTGCATTTCCAAGTCTAATTCTGTCACTAAATCCATACCGGTGACCCAGCGCCTAAATACTAGGCCTCAAATTTAATTCCCTCTAAATCTCTCGTTACCCACCGCTGTACTGTTGTTGCTGGGCAAGATATTTAGTGTCCGTCAAAGCACATTTTTTGTTCTGGGTTGAAGTACAATTCCCAATTTAGCAATTTCATAATTTAGTGGTTTCTGCTATATCAGAGCTATTTGAAATCTATCCCTAAAAGGGTATATAATATTGAAGGTGCACATAGGGTCATTCAGAATAACTTCACACACACCCGCTACTGTGTATTTCCAAGTCTAATTCTGTCACTAAATCCATACCGGTGACCCAGCGCCTAAATACTAGGCCTCAAATTTAATTCCCTCTAAATCTCTCGTTACCCACCGCTGTACTGTTGTTGCTGGGCAAGATATTTAGTGTCCGTCAAAGCACATTTTTTGTTCTGGGTTGAAGTACAATTCCCAATTTAGCAATTTCATAATTTAGTGGTTTCTGCTATATCAGAGCTATTTGAAATCTATCCCTAAAAGGGTATATAATATTCAAGGTGCACATTGGGTCATTCAGAATAACTTCACACACACACGCTTCTGTGCATTTCCAAGTCTAATTCTGTCACTAAATCCATACCGGTCACCCAGCGCCTAAATACTAGGCCTCAAATTTATATCCAGCTAAATCTGTCCTTAGTGCTGTAGCTGGGCGAGTTATTTAGTGTCCGTTCAAGCACATTTCTTGTTCTGGGTTGAAATACAATTCCCAATTTAGCAATTTCATAATTTAGTGGTTTCTGCTATATCAGAGCTATTTGAAATCTATCCCTAAAAGGGTATATAATATTCAAGGTGCACATTGGGTCATTCAGAATAACTTCACACACACCCGCTACTGTGTATTTCCAAGTCTAATTCTGTTACTAAACCCATACCTGTCACCCAGCGCCTAAATACTAGGCCTCAAATTCATATCCAGCTAAATCTGTCGTTAGTGCTGTAGCTGGGCGAGTTATTTAGTGTCCGTTCAAGCACATTTCTTGTTCTGGGTTGAAATACAATTCCCAATTTAGCAATTTCATAATTTAGTGGTTTCTGCTATATCAGAGCTATTTGAAATCTATCCCTAAAAGGGTATATAATATTCAAGGTGCACATAGGGTCATTCAGAATAACTTCACACACACGCTACTGTGCATTTCCAAGTCTAATTCTGTCACTAAATCCATACCGGTCACCCAGCGCCTAAATACTAGGCCTCAAACGCAGCCGCCTGTCTACAGCCAATGTGGACAAGCTGACGTTCATAAAATGAACCAGGCATGGATCCCACAGGATCTGTCCGTCCCTTGTCCAGATTAGACATTAACTACCTCCCCTTAACCATATATTATTGGACTCCAGGGCACTTCCTCATTCAATCCTATTTTTATTTTCATTTTACCATTATATTGCGAGGCTACCCAAAGTTGAATGAACCTCTCCTCTGTCTGGGTGCCGGGGCCTAAATATATGCCAATGGACTGTTCCAATGTTGGGTGATGTGAAGCCTGATTCTCTGCTATGACATGCAGACTGATTCTCTGCTGACATGAAGCCAGATCCTCTGTTACGGGACCTCTCTCCTCTGCCTGTGTGCTGGGCCTAAATTTATGAAAATGGACTCTTACAGTGGTGGGTGACGTGAAGCCTGATTCTCTGCTATGATATGAAGACTGATTCTCTGCTGACATGAAGCCAGATTGTCTGTTACGGGACCTCTCTCCTCTGCCTGGGTGCTGGGCCTAAATATATGCCAATGGACTGTTGCAGTGGTGGCTGACGTGAAGCCTCATTCTCTGCTATGACATGCAGACTGATTCTCTGCTGACATGAAGCCAGATTGTCTGTTACGGGACCTCTCTCCTCTGCCTGGGTGCTGGGTAGTGTTGAGCGCGAATATTCGAAAAGCAAATTTTTTTCGCGAATATCGCAACTTCGCGATTTCGCGAATATTTCGAATATAGTGCTATATATTCGTAAAAACGAATATTCGTTTTTTGTTTTTCCCCCCCCCACAAAATTACAGTACACATATAATTGATTGTTTCCCAAAGGTCCAACAGCTCAGATCTTACTCACATTGCCTAGAAAGTGATTGAGGCGCGAATCTTCGTAAGGCGATTTTATTAGCGCACATGCGAATATCGGCACGTCCCAGAACAGAGGCAAAGGGCTTTGCATTCATACATTAGTGAATTGAGTTGCGAATCTTCGTAAGGCGATTTTATTAGCGCACATGCGAATATCGGCACGTCCCAGAACAGAGGCAAAGGGCTTTGCATTCATACATTAGTGAATTGAGTTGCGAATCTTCGTAAGGCGATTTTATTAGCGCACATGCGAATATCTACACTTGTCCCAGAACAGAGGCAAAGGGCTTTGCATTCATACATTAGTGATTGAATTGAGCTGCGAATCTTCGTAAGGCGATTTTATTAACGCAAATGCAAATATCTACACTTGTCCCCAGAACAGAGAGGCAAAGGCCTGTGCATTCATATAGTATAGCACCATATTCGCGAATACGTAGAACTTCGTAAAATTCGATTTACGAATATTCGTATTTTTTATTTTACTTTCCACCTTACAGATTACATTGATCTGTACTCTGTCAACTACTGTCATCACCCCCCACTGTATCTCGATTGATTCCCAAAAGTCTCACATTCCCTAGAAAGTGATTGAGTTGCGAATCTTCGTAAGGCGATTTTATTAGCGCACATGCGAATATCTACACTTGTCCCAGAACAGAGGCAAAGGGCTTTGCATTCATACATTAGTGATTGAATTGAGCTGCGAATCTTCGTAAGGCGATTTTATTAACGCAAATGCAAATATCTACACTTGTCCCCAGAACAGAGAGGCAAAGGCCTGTGCATTCATATAGTATAGCACCATATTCGCGAATACGTAGAACTTCGTAAAATTTGATTAACGAAAATTCGTATTTTTTATTTTACTTTCCACCTTACAGATTACATTGATCTGTACTCTGTCAACTACTGTCATCACCCCCCACTGTATCTCGATTGATTCCCAAAAGTCTCACATTCCCTAGAAAGTGATTGAGGTGCGAATCTTCGTAAGGCGATTTTATTAGCGCACATGCGAATATCTACACTTGTCCCAGAACAGAGGCAAAGGGCATTGCATTCATACATTAGTGATTGAATTGAGTTGCGAATCTTCGTAAGGCGATTTCATTAGCGCACATGTGAATTTTGCATAGCATATGTATTATGCGATGCGAAAATTCGAATTATCGCATATGCGAAATAATAACGAATTTGAATAATCGCGAATATTTTACGAATATTCTTTCGAATATTCACAAAATTTCGCGAATTCGAATATGGGACATGCCGCTCAACACTAGTGCTGGGCCTAAATTTATGACAATGGACTGTTGCAGTGGTGGGTGACGTGAAGCCTGATTCTCTGCTATGACATGCAGACTGATTCTCTGCTGACATGAAGCCAGATTGTCTGTTACGGGACCTCTCTCCTCTGCCTGGGTGCTGGGCCTAAATATATGCCAATGGACTGTTGCAGTGGTGGCTGACGTGAAGCCTCATTCTCTGCTATGACATGCAGACTAATTCTCTGCTGACATGAAGACAGATTCTCTGTTACGGGACCTCTCTCCTCTGCCTGGGTGCCGGGGCCTAAATATCTGAGAATGGACTGTTCCAGTGGTGGGTGACGGGAAGCCAGATTCTCTGCTATGGAACCTCTCTCCAATTGATTTTGGTTAATTTTTATTTATTTAATTTTTATTTTTATTCATTTCCCTATCCACATTTGTTTGCAGGGGATTTACCTACATGTTGCTGCCTTTTGCAGCCCTCTAGCTCTTTCCTGGGCTGTTTTACAGCCTTTTTAGTGCCGAAAAGTTCGGGTCCCCATTGACTTCAATGGGGTTCGGGTTCGGGACGAAGTTCGGATCGGGTTCGGATCCCGAACCCGAACATTTCCGGGATGTTCGGCCGAACTTCTCGAACCCGAACATCCAGGTGTTCGCTCAACTCTACTCTTGACATGTCTGTTTTTTTTTACTACTTGCATTCCCCACTATTTGGCAATTCTGGAGCATCTATTCTTAGGACTATGCGCTATTCCTCTTTTTTTCCTACTAGAATTCTATGACTACATTACCAGGAGTCTGCAATAAAGGCCCATCTCCTCTCAGCAATCAGCGCTGCTATTATCAGACTGTGTGCAGACTCACCCCCAACTGGTAACACCCAGATAAACATCTGCTGAAGGCTGCTAGTGATTGGAGATAAGCGGATTAATTTTTTTGTAATCAAAATTTGACCAAAATACTGAAACTTTTGTACCCAAATTGAATCTGAGAGTGGATTTGGACGAATCGGACCCAAATCAAATTTTGAGAAGTTTGCTCATTTTTATTAACAATTCATTTATAAAATTCTAGGAATTTGAAAAATAACATAGTAGTATACTAACATAGAGTTATATGAAATGATGTTCCAAAAATATGTTATCACACAAGGAATGCAAGTAGTTACAAAAACATGTTAGGAGAGGTGACAGGTACTCTTTAAGCACCAAGTATATATTCTTGAATTATTTTATAGCAGAAATTTCCCAACAACTCAAAAAAAAGTTAATTGTAGAAAATGACTGCAAAATGTGAACTTTCCTGCATCTTATAACAAATACAGTAAGAAATGTGGGATAATGTCAGCGATATATTTTGCCAAGTAGTCAAAATCTAAATGCAAAAAATATTTTTGCTCATTGCTCATTTTTATTTGATAATTGATTTATTAAAAACTAAATTTAACAGCATATCAAATGCCAAAGAATAAGAAATAACAGTTTCAACCTTTCATTTACGAGGAGGCTTAATTGACCATGAACGTGTTAGCTTTTAAGCTTTGAAGTGAGACACAACTGGAGCATAGGTACATATTATTTTAATGAACAATGATGTGTGAAATTAATCATATTCTTGTCAACAAGATAATGGTGGATTATGCACTATTTATGGATGAACAGCTACATGACAAGCACGTGGGATATCGTTTGCTTGAATGCCAATTAACATTTCTGTAAGAGAAATGCAAGTGGAAAGATGTGAGCGAAAGTCATGGCCACCCTGGGCTGTAGTTTGTTCTTATGCTGTTACATATGTAAAAATAAATTCTTCATTTCACCTTTAACATTCCAGTTACTTCCGAGTAAAATAATGAGTTCTAAATTAATCCTGGAAATGTTGTTTCTAGTTCTAGGAAGAAGTGATAAACCTTTTTGATTCATAAATGTGTACGTAGCTTTGGACGGAAAAACCTTACAGAGCAGAATTGGACTAGAATTACAACGCAGCGCACAGACCACAGCAGCCCATATATGATATTGTAGAAAAATTGTGATGCACAATGCATGCTGTGGCAAAAGTTAACCCCCGAAGGGCCTTAAAAGGGTTATGATAGTGTGTGGGGTTAAAGTAGCTGTGCCCCAGACTAATACACACAGAGAGAAAAAAATATTGTGTGTTTTAGAACTTGGATCTCTTAGTTAATAAAACTTAACATTTAATTAAATGCAAGTTCAAAAAATATAAATGATAAACCAAAAGAAATTTGATGGATAAAGTTGTAGACTGATGAGAGGGTCTAAGGTCCCAGCACAGTATGAGGTTATTGCGGATGGGTTAGTCCCCTAGTCAGCTAGAAAAGGCAGAGGTCTGTTAGTAGGAAGGGTGAGTTATCAGTGGATAGATGTTCACTAGCCTGGTGACTCAATTCCTGTAATTAGGGATGAGCGAATCGACTTCAGATGAAACATCCAAAGTCTCTTCATGTAAAACTTCATTAGAATACTGTACAGAGCGAGCTCTTCGTACAGTATTAGAATGTACTGGCTCCGATGAGCTGAAGTTATTACTTTGTGAAGTCTCGCGAGACTTCGGGTAATAACTTCAAAAATGAATTCCTGTCACAAGGGGTAGGTAAGTTGCCATGAGGACCTGACCATGCATTCCCAGTAGAATTGTTTACCAGCAGCAAACTAATAACCGGACCTTATTCATCACCTTTCTTTTGGTTTATCATTTATATTTTTTGGAAGTGCATTTAATTAAAAGTTAAATTTTTACTAACTAAGAGATCCCAGCTCTAAAACACATACAAACCGGATTCCAAAAAAGTTGGGACACTAAACAAATTGTGAATAAAAACTGAATGCAATAATGTGGAGATGGCAAATGTCAATATTTTATTTGTAATAGAACGTAGATGACAGATCAAACGTTTAATCCGAGTAAATGTATCATTTTAAAGGAAAAATATGTTGATTCAAATTTTCAAGATGTCAACAAATCCCCAAAAAGTTGGGACAAGTAGCAATAAGAGGCTGGAAAAAGTAAATTTGAGCATAACGAAAATTGATGAGCGGGAGGTGCCATATTCGATTTCGCGATATTTTGCGAATATTCGAATGAATATTCGTGTTATATTCGTCGAAATCGAATATTCGTAATTATTCCAATTATCGCGAAAAATATGCGATTTATTTTTCGCGTATTGCGATTATTTATCTTGATAGTATAAGGCAACGTTCCTATGCTAATTGACTATGGCTAGGCTAATATGTGTATTTTACGAAATTTCGTGATATTGCTATAACTTCGTCTCTTAGAATATTACGAAAATACTAAAAGACGAAGTTAGAGCAATATTACGAAATTTTGTAAAATACACATATAGATTGTAATTTAGCTAATATAGGGCTATAATCCCTTTTTTTTCCTCTAATTTTTTTTTGCCTCTTCTGAACTTAAGTTTTGTAAAATATGTACACTATTAAAAAATATTACTATAGCAGTATATTAGCTTAAATACAATCTATGTGTATTTTACGAAATTTCGTAATATTGCTCTAACTTCGTCTTTTAGAATATTCGTAATATTCTAAAAGACGAAGTTAGAGCAATATTAAGAACATTTGCAAAAGCCGAAATTGCGATGCGAGTAATATATTACGAAATAATCGCATGAAGATTTCAACTTAGCACTGCTATATTCCATATTCTAGCCTAATATGGAATATAGCTGTGCTAAGTTGAAATCTTCATGCGATTATTTCGTATTATATTACTCGCATCGCAATTTCGGCTTTTGCAAATGTTCTTAATATTGCTCTAACTTCGTCTTTTAGAATATTCGTAATATTCTGAAAGACGAAGTTAGAGCAATATTACGAAATTTCGTAAAATACACATAGATTGTATTTAAGCTAATATACTGCTATAGTAATATTTTTTAATAGTGTACATATTTTACAAAACTTAAGTTCAGAAGAGGCAAAAAAAAAATAGAGGAAAAAAAAGGTATTATAGCACTATATTAGCTAAATTACAATCTATATGTGTATTTTACGAAATTTCGTAATATTGCTCTAACTTCGTCTTTTAGAATATTCGTAATATTGCTCTAACTTCGTCTTTCAGAATATTACGAATATTCTAAAAGACGAAGTTAGAGCAATATTAAGAACATTTGCAAAAGCTGAAATTGCGATGCGAGTAATATAACACGAAATAATCGCATGAAGATTTCAACTTTGCACTGCTATATTCCATATTCTAGCCTAATATGGAATATAGCAGTGCTAACTTAGCACAGCTATATTCCATATTAGGCTAGAATATGGAATATAGCAGTGCTAAATTGAAATCTTCATGCGATTATTTTGTGTTATATTACTCGCATCGCAATTTCGGCTTTTGCTAAATTTCGTAAAATACACATATAGATTAGATTGTAATTTAGCTAATATGGAATATAGCAGTAAGTTGAAAACGCCACTGACTGGAGCAGCCAGGAAGCCAGGAATCCAAAGGACAGGTAAGAACAACTTTAGAGAAGTGGGGAAAAAAAAAATATAATAATAAAAATAAAAAAAAACGAATATTTGAATTTGCGATTATATAGAACGATATTCGAAATATTCGCAAAATCTCGAAATTGCGATATTCGAGAAAAAAATTCGCAATTCGAATATTCGCGCTCAACACTAATAACGAACAGCTGGAAGACCAATTAACACTAATTAGGTCAATTGGCAACATGATTGGGTATAAAAAGAGCTTCTCAGAATGGCAGTGTTTCTGAGAAGCCAAGATGGGTAGAGGATCACCAATTCCCACAATGTTGCGCAGAAAGATAGTGGAGCAATATCAGAAAGGTGTTACCCAGCGAAAAATTGCAAAGACTTTGCATCTATCATAATCAACTGTGCATAACATCATCTGAAGATTCAGAGAATCTGGAACAATCGCTGTGCGTAAGGGTCAAGGCCATAAAACCATACTGGATGCCCATTATCTCAGGTCCCTTAAACGACACTGCACCACAAACAGGAATGCTACTGTAAAGGAAATCACAGAATGGGCTCAGGAATACTTCCAGAAACCATTGTCAGTGAACACAGTCCACAGTGCCATCCGCCGTTGCCAGCTGAAACTCTAATTTCTAAGCAAGATCCACAAGCTCAGGCGTTTTCACTGGGCCAGGGATCATTTAAAATGGAGTGTGGCAAAATGGAAGACTGTTCTGTGGTCAGACGAGTCACGATTCGAAGTTCTTTTTGGAAAACTGGGACGCCATGTCATCCGGACCAAAGAGGACAAGGACAACCCAACTTGTTATCAACGCTCAGTTCAGAAGCCTGCATCTCTGATGGTATGGGGTTGCATGAGTGCATGTGACATGGGCAGTTTGCATGTCTGGAAAGGCACCATCAATGCAGAAAAATATATTCAGGTTCTAGAACAACATATGCTCCCAACCAGATGTCATCTCTTTCAGGGAAGACCCTGCATTTTTCAACAAGATAATGCCAGACCACATTCTGCATCAATCACAACATCATGGCTGCGTAGAAGAAGAATCCGGGTACTGAAATGGCCAGTCTGCAGTCCAGATCTTTCACCTATAGAGAACACTTGGCGCATCATAAAGAGGAAGGTGCAACAAATAAGGCCCAAAACGATTGAACAGTTAGAGGCCTGTATTAGACAAGAATGGGAGAACATTCCTATTTCTAAACTTGAGAAACTGGTCTCCTCGGTCCCCAGACGTCTGTTGAGTGTTGTAAGAAGAAGGGGAGATGCCACACAGTGGTGAAAATGGCCTTGTCCCAACTTTTTGGGGATTTGTTGACACCATGAAATTCTGATTCAACATATTTTTCCCTTAAAATGGTACATTGTCTCAGTTTAAACTTTTGTTCCGTGATTTATGTTCTATTCTGAATAAAATATTAGAAGTTGGCACCTCCACATCATTGCATTCAGTTTTTATTCACAATTTGTATAGTGTCCCAACTTTTTTGGAATCCGGTTTGTAGTATTTTTTACTCTCTGAGTATAATTGTCTGGGGCACAGCTACTTTGACCCCACACACTATCATAATGATTTAGAGCTACAACTGAGCGAGTATTGCAGGATTTCTATTCAACGCACCAAATTTTGAAACGTGGGCGTCTGAAGCTATTGGGGTTTTCTCTAAGAATGATTATACGCAGCCAAACCATAACTACGAACATCAAAATAATTTCAAGGAACTTACATCAGCCTACAAGGACCTGATACTTGCCTGGTGGGAGATTCAGTCATTAGAACACTATCTAAAGGAAAACATTGTTCCCAGGGGACTATGAATCAATTTTATCCCAGCTGAAAGAATTAGAAGCTCACATCTCATCAAGAAGTGGGAGGAGGAAGCAACTGTCTGCTCCAACAAGTTTATGAAATAACTTCTTGATGAGTAAAAAATGATCACTTGAAATTAAACATAAGAAAGTCAATACATTTTGGAAACAGGCACTCAAATTTAAGGAAGACACACAGTTTAAAAAAAAGAGGAACAACTGCAGAGCCCCTTAGGAAGATTTCAATATTCCATCAGGGATAGTAAATACCAATAGTTTGTGAGGGACCCTATGGTGGCCGTGCTTGTGCACTATAGGAAAAGTGCCGGCCTCTCTTGTGGCCAGGACCGTGGGAGCTCACATAGATCGATGCTTTTTCCTACAGGGAGTGCAGAATTATTAGGCAAATGAGTATTTTGACCACATCATCCTCTTTATGCATGTTGTCTTACTCCAAGCTGTATAGGCTCGAAAGCCTACTACCAATTAAGCATATTAGGTGATGTGCATCTCTGTAATGAGAAGGGGTGTGGTCTAATGACATCAACACCCTATATCAGGTGTGCATAATTATTAGGCAACTTCCTTTCCTTTGGCAAAATGGGTCAAAAGAAGGACTTGACAGGCTCAGAAAAGTCAAAAATAGTGAGATATCTTGCAGAGGGATGCAGCACTCTTAAAATTGCAAAGCTTCTGAAGCGTGATCATCGAACAATCAAGCGTTTCATTCAAAATAGTCAACAGGGTCGCAAGAAGTGTGTGGAAAAACCAAGGCGCAAAATAACTGCCCATGAACTGAGAAAAGTCAAGCGTGCAGCTGCCAAGATGCCACTTGCCACCAGTTTGGCCATTTTTCAGAGCTGCAACATCACTGCCCAAAAGCACAAGGTGTGCAATACACAGAGACATGGCCAAGGTAAGAAAGGCTGAAAGACGACCACCACTGAACAAGACACACAAGCTGAAACGTCAAGACTGGGCCAAGAAATATCTCAAGACTGATTTTTCTAAGGTTTTATGGACTGATGAAATGAGAGTGAGTCTTGATGGGCCAGATGGATGGGCCTGTGTCTGGATTGGTAAAGGGCAGAGAGCTCCAGTCCGACTCAGACGCCAGCAAGGTGGAGGTGGAGTACTGGTTTGGGCTGGTATCATCAAAGATGAGCTTGTGGGGCCTTTTCGGGTTGAGGATGGAGTCAAGCTCAACTCCCAGTCCTACTGACAGTTTCTGGAAGACACCTTCTTCAAGCAGTGGTACAGGAAGAAGTCGGCATCCTTCAAGAAAAACATGATTTTCATGCAGGACAATGCTCCATCACACGCGTCCAAGTACTCCACAGCGTGGCTGGCAAGAAAGGGTATAAAAGAAGAAAATCTAATGACATGGCCTCCTTGTTCACCTGATCTGCACCCCATTGAGAACCTGTGGTCCATCATCAAATGTGAGATTTACAAGGAGGGAAAACAGTACACCTCTCTGAACAGTGTCTGGGAGGCTGTGGTTGCTGCTGCACGCAATGTTGATGGTGAACAGATCAAAACACTGACAGAATCCATGGATGGCAGGCTTTTGAGTGTCCTTGCAAAGAAAGGTGGCTATATTGGTCACTGATTTGTTTTTGTTTTGTTTTTGAATGTCAGAAATGTATATTTTTGAATGTTGAGATGTTATATTGGTTTCACTGGTAAAAATAAATAATTGAAATGGGTATATATTTGTTTTTTGTTAAGTTGCCTAATAATTATGCACAGTAATAGTCACCTGCACACACAGATATCCCCCTAAAATAGCTAAAACTAAAAACAAACTAAAAACTACTTCCAAAAATTATCAGCTTTGATATTAATGAGTTTTTTGGGTTCATTGAGAACATGGTTGTTGTTCAATAATAAAATTAATCCTCAAAAATACAACTTGCCTAATAATTCTGCACTCCCTGTATAGTGTACATTACAGTTCCCTCTTTGTTAGAGCCCCCTGCTGTTTCTCAAATACCCAAAATTATGGTCCACCTTCTTCTGCATTTAGAGGTGGATTGTCATGCTCAGTAGCTTCCCTACTTCCCTCCTCATTTCAGTGCCGGCATAGTAGTCTTATAGCAAAGTGGCCCAGACACCATTCATTCATTCATCCCCCACTTCCACATTCATCTACTGTACATTATAAAAATATGTTTGTCTGTCATTTTGTCCTCTATAGGCATCCGAACGCCTGAACCAGTGGACACCAAATTTAGCACATAGGTACATTGCTCCCAGCTCTCATTGGTACCTTGGTTTCAGCTCTCTGTACCGTTCTTGAGATCTTCCCAAAAAAATGCAAATATTGCACTGCTAAGGGGGAGAGGTGTTGTGGAGGTCACTGTTAAGGGGTCTGGGTGCTGTGGATGTAACTGTTAAATGATTGATTACCATATGGGACAAACTGCTGCCCTCCCACAGAATGGGAAGAGACAAGTTTTCCAGATATGTGAGTAACAAAGAGAAACATAGTGCAAATTACACTGAAGAGCAGAGTTTTTGTATTGATTTTGTTAAAATAATGCTCTCCACTACTCCAGATATTTTTATAATTGTTTATAATTCATTTGAAAACCCATTTAAAAAGGGTTTTCAGAACTTTGATAATAATGACCTATCACCACATCTATCAGTAAGTGCCATATCCCCTGTATTATCAGAAAAAGAACCAGTACATTTTGTATAGGCTATAGCTGGTCTTGTACCTCCCTGAATCTCAGTAACAAATACGACTGAGTTGCAATATTAGGCACAGCCACCACCAAGAGCACAGCACTGCGTCTGGTAAACAACAAAAGGGTTGTTTCATTCATTAGAATCTGAGACCCTTGCACCCCATTAGCGTACTGGTCCCAGAATTTCTAAGGCTTGACAGAGGGAAGGTGGTGATAACTCCATACATCGTTATCTTGGAAGAATTGCATTCGATTGCATGTAGTACAACTCTTTTGCACTTCAGTAATGAGAGATCTTGATTCTGCTAAATCTAGTCTTGTTACTGACCTCTGCACCATACACTGGCCTTTGCACTCCACATGCCCTGCCTTTTACCCATACAAACACTCAATATCATGAACACCCCAACTACTATCAGTCAGGAGACCCAACATCGGAGTGTGACAAAGGAGAATAAAGGGTACACAACACTTTTACTGCTTGACCCTAGGAAGCAACGGTGTGAGGATTGCCCCTGTGAACAGCCAGAACCACTACCACTCCCATCCTCCACTCTCATACTTTCTGGGCTGCTGCGCTTGCACCAGATTTATTACTACTATACACAATTTTTATAAATATTGGTGCAGGTGCTAATAGCAACTTCAATCTACAATGAAAAAATATCACCCCTAAGTGTCCAATATTGTCAAAGCGATGCAATTGTCCTGCTTCTTACGTCAATTGCACTGTAAAGTGCTGTACTGGTTTTTGGATGCAAGTTGTGGGACTAGGAACAGTCTTCTAGCACCTCCCCCACTGGCCCTTGAGTGTGATCTTCTACTTTTCCCAGGTCTGGCATCACCACTGCCTAGAGTTTTAATCCAATGGATGATAAAAGGTTGGATTTCAGAAATGTACACTGACTGCACTTTTTAAATCATCCTAAACAGACATAAGAAGCTTTATTAACTTAGATTGTGCTGCAAAATTTGGCAAGCTACGTCTATCTTTTGAGAAAAATATTCTAGATAATATATGTCACTCTATGTAGAATGAGTTCTTTTAATATTGAAGTTGGCAGTGGTCTGTTAAATGAAGTCATATACAGTAAATATGAAACCTGCATTTGGACCAATTTATAGATATTCTTCCTTGTCATTATTTGTGAAGTAAGTTTGTGACCTCAGATCTCTGAACTAGGAATTATGACCTAGTTTCCTGTTAATAGAATTGAAGATGGTGAACCTTAAAGGGTTTCTGTCATGGGAAAAATTGTTATGCAGCTGACTGACATTAGCGATGTGCTAATGTCAGCAGTACATCACAGTATGTTTGTTAACTCCATGCCTGCCGCCGTTCTCTTATAAAACAGACTTTTATAATGTGCTAATGAAGCCTCTAGGTGCTATGAGGGCATTGCTTCAGCACCTAGAGCCTCGGTCTACTCGCCTTTTGGCACGCCCACTTGATTGACGTCCTTCTTCTTCGCATCGTCCTCATAATCCCGCGCCTGCGCCATCCTGTTTAGTATTTGGCGCTGGCGCATTGAGTGAAGGACGCTTGGCTGCTGCCAGGCAGGCCTGCCGGGGAGGCCTGTGACGTAATCGGCGCAGGCACAGTAAGGAAGCTGGCAGCAGCCGAGCGTCCTTCACTCACTGCGCCGGTGCCAAATACTAAACAGGATGGCGCAGGCGCGGGATTATGAGGACGATGCAGAGAAGAAGGATGTCAATCAAGAGGACGTGGGCGAGTAGACCGAGCCTCTAGGTGCTGGAGCAATGCCCTCATAGCAGCTAGAGGCTTCATTAGCATATTATAAAAGTCAAGAGAACGGCGGCAGGCAGGGAGTTAACAAACTGCTGACACTAGCACATCGCTAATGTCAGTCCGCTACATAACGATTTTTCCCATGACAGAAACCCTTTAAAGGGAACCTCTCAGCTTGGAAATGCTATGCAATCTATAGTACAGACCAAAAGTTTGGACACACCTTCTCATTCAAAGAGTTGTCTTTATTTTCATGACTATGAAAATTGTAGATTCACAATGAAGGCATCAAAACTATGAATTAACACATGTGGAATTATATACATAACAAAAAAGTGTGAAACAACTGAAAATATGTCATATTCTAGGTTCTTCAAAGTAGCCACCTTTTGCTTTGATTACTGCTTTGCACACTCTTGGCATTTTCTTGATGAGCTTCAAGAGGTAGTCACCTGAAATGGTCTTCCAACAGTCTTGAAGAAGTTCCCAGAGATGCTTAGCATTTGTTGGCCCTTTTGCCTTCACTCTGCGGTACAGCTCACCCCAAACCATCTCGATTAGGTTCAGGTCCGGTGACTGTGGAGGCCAGGTCATCTGGAGCAGCACCCCATCACTCTCTTTCATGGTCAAATAGCCCTTACACAGCCTGGTGGTGTGTTTGGGGTTATTGTCCTGTTGAAAAATAAATGATGGTCCAACTAAACGCAAAACGTATGGAATAGCATGCCGCTGCAAAATGCTGTGGTGGCCATGCTGGTTCAGTATGCCTTCAATTTTGAATAAATCCCCAACAGTGTCACCAGCAAAGAACCCCCACACCATCACACCTCCTCCTCCATGCTTCACGGTGGGAACCAGGCATGTAGAGTCCATCTGTTCACCTTTTCTGCGTCGCACAAAGACACGGTGGTTGGAACCAAAGATCTCACATTTGGACTCATCAGACCAAAGCACAGATTTCCACTGGTCTAATGTCCATTCCTTGTGTTCTTTAGCCCAAACAAGTCTCTTCTGCTTGTTGCCTGTCCTTAGCAGTGGTTTCCTAGCAGATATTCTACCATGAAGGCCTGATTCACACAGTCTCCTCTTAACAGTTGTTCTAGAGATGTGTCTGCTGCTAGAACTCTGTGTGGCATTGACCTAGTTTCTAATCTGAGCTGCTGTTAACCTGCAATTTCTGAGGCTGGTTACTCGGATGAACTTATCCTCCGCAGCAGAGGTGACTCTTGGTGTTCCTTTCCTGGGGCGGTCCGCATGTGAGCCAGTTTCTTTGTAGCGCTTGATGTTTTTTGTGACTGCACTTTGGGACACTTTAAAAGTTTTCCCAATTTTTCGGACTGACTGACTGTTAGAATTTGTATTATGGCAAGTTTTTCCCGGCCGTGAGCGGTCCAGTGGAACCGTGGCCTGGATTCCTGCTGAGAGCAGGAGCGCACGGCGTCATTGGTTGCTATGACGCCGTGCACTCCCTGCTGCCGCCACAGTACAGTAATACACTGCGGCGGCAGCAGGGAGCGCACGGCGTCATAGCAACCAATGACGCCGTGCGCTTTTGCTCTCAGCAGGAATCCAGGCTGCGGTTCCACGGACCGCTCACGGCCGGGAAAAACTTGCCATAATACAAATTCTAACAGTCTATTCAGTAGGACTATCAGCTGTGTATCCACCTGACTTCTCCACAATGCAACTTATGGTCCCAACCCCATTTATAAGGCAAGAAATCCCACTTATTAAACCTGACAGGGCACACCTGTGAAGTGAAAACCATTTCAGGTGACTACCTCTTGAAGCTCATCAAGAGAATGCCAAGAGTGTGCAAAGTAGTAATAACAGGACAATGACCCCAAACACACCTCCAGGCTGTGTAAGGGCTATTTGACCATAAAAGAGAGTGATGGGGTTCTGCGCCAGATGACCTGGCCTCCACAGTCACCGGACCTGAACCTAATCGAGATGGTTTGGGGTGAGCTGGACCGCAGAGTGAAGGCAAAAGGGCCAACAAATGCTAAGCATCTCTGGGAACTCCTTCAAGACTGTTGGAAGACTATTTCAGGTAACTACCTCTTGAAGCTCATCAAGAGAATGCCAAGAGTGTGCAAAGCAGTAATCAAAGCAAAAGGTGGCTACTTTGAAGAACCTGGAATATGACATATTTTCAGTTGTTTCACACTTTTTTGTTATGTATATAATTCCACATGTGTTAATTCATAGTTTTGATGCCTTCAGTGTGATTCTACAATTTTCATAGTCATGAAAATAAAGAAAACTCTTTGAATGAGAAGGTATGTCCAAACTTTTGGTCTGTACTGTATGTGCAACATGTTATAGATCAGGATAAGCTGAACAGAGTTATATATAGCTTGGTAGAGAAAGTTGCAGTAGTATTACTATTTTATTCATTGACATTGCTGCTCATGCGATACTTAAGAGTTGAGTGGGTGGATTCCTAGGCATATCATTATCACTTATTTGCAAATACTGTACTTGCCAGCCAACATTAACAGCTACTAATACTGTTCTGCCAAAACAACTCTGCCCCCTCAATGCATAGACTCCGCAAGACCTCTGAGGTGTTCTATTGTTATCTGGCAACAACACACTAGCATCTGTTCCTTTAACAGCTGTAAGCTGTGAGGTGGGATCTCCATGGATCTTACTTTTTCTTCCAGCACATCCCACAGGTGCTTGATCAGATTGAGATCTGGAGAATTTGGAGGCCAAGTTAACTGCTTGAACTCCATGTTGTGTCCCTCAAACCATGATAAACATTTGTTGCTGTTTGGTATTGTCCTTTATCTTGCTGAAAAAGACAATTAGAAAACACAGCTGCCATGAAGTGGTGTACTTGGTGTGCAGCAATTGTTCGTAGGTGGTATGTGTTCTAGTAACATCCACTTAAAGGTCAGGATACTATCTTTCCCAGCTGAACATTGTCCAGAGCATCACACTGCCTCCACCACCTTGCATTCTCCCATAGAGCATCCTTGTGCCATTTCTTACTAAGACAAGCAACACACATGGCCATGAGCATAATGCAAAAGAAAACATTTCATCAAGGCAACCTTATTCTATTGTCCAATCATTCAATTATAATGCTCATTTGACCAGTGTAGATCGTTTTGATGGTGGACAGCATGGGTAGCAGGGTTGCCAACCGTCCAGAAATTCCTGGACAGTCCATAAAGATAGGGTCCTTTTTTCAACTGACCGTGAAAAAACTTAGAAGTATCTGCGTTTTTTTCATATGATATGAACCTTCTGAGTACCGACCGGAATCTACTGTAATTGTTTGTAGGCTGGTGGTACTCGAACAGGTCATTTTGATTGTAATTCTAAGCATTTTAGAGCTCACAGTAAATTCTGGTAATGTGTTCAGTATCGGTATCTGATCTATAGCTATAGGCATATTTTAATTATTATCTTTAAAGTAAATTATAGTTTTCCAATTTGCCCATAAAAAAATGTTGACTGTTTTGACATGCTGAGAGTTGTAGTTTTGCAACAGCTGGAGGCATCCTGGTTGGGAAAAGCTGGTCTACTGTGATAATATGAACAATGGGGGTCTACAAAAGAGCTAATGTGGGGCAAAGGTCATATTCGTGTTTACACACGTGTTTTAAAATGAATGATTTCCTATTTTATAAACAAGTAAATAATGATGCAATGCTGTGGGGCTGCTATGCAACTTTTTCCAGGGCTGTTTTTTTTTATCCTCAGTCCGGCTCTGGTGAAGACAGTCATCATCAAGTGGAGAAAATATGGCACAACAGTGACATTACCAAGAACTGGACGTCCCTTCCAAAATTGATGAAAAGACGAGAAGAAAACTGGTCTGGGAGGCTACCAAGAGGCCTACAGCAACATTAAAGGGGTTATCTGAGTTATATAAATGTATGTTAATAGCTATTATATTAGTATATTAAACTCTTTTGTAAATCACTTACTTTACTGATTTTGCTCTGATTCGCCACTGCCGATTTGGGTCATGTAACCCCCGACGTCATCAACCCTTCTCTGGCACTGATGTCTCGTTTACAAGCTTCTCCCTGCTTAAGGGAGTGGCCCGACTCTGTAAATGAGACGTCAGAGCCTTTGGTGCCCGTCCCTCTCTCCCTCTCATCACACAGCCTCTGCGATTGTCAGAGATCGCTTATGCGCGATACTCACCAGAGTGAGTAGCAGGGTATGTGTCTGGCTCCTTCCCTCACTTCCATGGGCCAGTTTAGCCCATTCCCCTCCAGCGTCTGGGGATCGTTACACTCGTAATACCACCCCCAGGTCACAAAAAGTTAATAATTGTACATCATATAGATATAGCTATATCTATATCTAAGCTATTACTATATCTCAGCTTTATCTGCATCTAAAGTATATCTGTATCTAAGCTATATCCATATTGAAGCTATATCTGAATCTAAGCTTGAACTGTATCCATGATATATATATGTATCTAAGTAATATATATATATAACTAAGCTATATCTATCTAATATAGATATAGCTTAGATACAGATATAGTTTAGATACAGATATTGCTTAGAAACAGTTCAAGCTTAGATACAGCTATAGCTTAGATACATATATAGCTTCAATACAGATATAGATTAGATACAGATATATGCCCATCTTATAGCTATATCTGTATCTAAGCTTGAACTGTTTCTAAGCAATATCTGTATGTAAGCTAATTCTTTATCTAAGCTATATCTGTATCTAAGCTATATCTGTATCTAAGCTATATCTGTATCTAAGCTATATATGCATTGAATCTATATCTGTTTCTAACCAATATCTGTATCTAAGCTATATCTGTATTGAATCTATATCTGTTTCTAACCAATATATGTATCTAAGCTATATCTAAGCTATCCCTTTATCTATGCTATATCTGAATCTAAGCTATTTCTTTATCTAAGCAATATCTATATCTAAGCTATATCTGTATCTAAGCTATACCTGTATCTAAGCTATTTCTATATCTAAGCAATATATGTATCTAAGCTATATCTGTATCAAAGCTATATCTATATTAGATATTTCTATATTAGAAATTGGCAAATTTCCAAGTTTCAATTTCTCTACTTCTATAATACATAGCAATACCTACAAAAATAGCTATTACTTTACATTCCCCATATGTCTCCTTCATGTTTGGATCATTTTGGGAATGACATTTTATTTTTGGGGGACGTTACAACGCTTAGAAGTTTTTAAGGACCAGTTCAGGTCTGAAGTCACTTTGTGAGGCTTACATAATATAAACCACCCAAAAATGACCACATTCTAGAAACTACACCCCTGAAGGTATTCAAAACTGATTTTACAAACGTCGTTAAACCTTTAGGTGTTCCACAAGAATTAATGGAAAATAGAGATACAATTTCAAATTTCACACAGCAAGGCGCAGAAGGAAAGGAATGCCATGCGGTTTTTGGAAGGCAGATTTTGCTGGACTGTTTTTTTTTACACCATGTCCCATTTGAAGCCCCCCTGATGCACTCCTAGAGTAGAAACTCCATAAAAGTGACCCCATCTAAGAAACTACACCCCTCAAGGTATTCAAAACTGATTTTTACAAAAGTCATTAACCCTTTAGGTGTTCCACAAGAATTAATGGAAAATAGAGATACAATTTCAAAATTTTACTTTTTGGGCAGATTTTACATTTTAATATTTTTTTCCAGTTACAAAGCAAGGGTTAACAGCCAAACAAAACTCAATATTTATGGCCCTGATTCTGTAGTTTACCGAAACACCCCATATGTGGTCGTAAACTGCTGTACGGGCACACAGCAGGGCGCAGAAGAAAAGGAATGCCATACGGTTTTTGGAAGGCAGATTTTGCTGGACTAGTATTTTGACACCATGTCCCATT